>NC_087191.1:10471966-10501966 GCF_035594125.1 Scylla paramamosain
ATATCTATCTAGTTATTTGCCTATCTGTTTATCCATGAGTGTATCTACCTTTCTATCTATCTGTCTATTTATCTATCTAGTTATGTATGTATGTATGCATGTATCCATTTCATATATTAGTGTATCTACATATATGTCTATCTATCTTTCAATCAATCCATCTATAGACATTTACCTCTCTGCCTATCTATCAATTCACCTATCCATCTATTTATCTATACCTATCTATCTATTTATCCATCCATTCATCCATCCATCCTTGTAACAATCTCCCTTCTCCACTTTTCTTCCCCCGTCTCTCCCTGCACCTCGTCTCAGACATCCACCACGGCCTCCCTCTCTCCTTCCACCAGGTGACGTGGATGAAGCGGGACGAGGACCAGCTGCTAACGGTGGGGTCACAGGTGTATTCATCCGAGGCCCGCTACTCTGTCTCCCACTCCAGGCATCAGAAGGTGAGAGGGGCGAGGGGAGCTGCCGTGTGGGGAGGCTGCGAAAAGGTGTGTGGGATTGTGTTGGAGCGGTTGGAAAGGTGAGTGTGTTGGCGGGATTGTGTTTGTGTGTGTGTGTGTGTGTGTGTGTGTGTGTGTGTGTGGAGAGAAGGAACTGTATTCTGAAATGCTATGTTCTCTCACCACTGCTATTTTCAAAGGTTGCAGAGATGATTAGCCCATTTTTCTCCTGTTAATGATGTAAAAATCTTGTTCATCTGTCACTGCAACCGTAAAAACACCCTTAAAAACGTTTTGCATTCTCATTCCAGCTATTTTCAAAGGCCACAGAGGTGATGAGCCTGTTCTCACGACTGTTTCTCCTGTTAATGATGCAGAAATCTTGTTAATCTGCCACTTGAACCGTAAAAAAACATTAAAAACACGTGTAACTTCAACTCCTAGTAGAGCCTTTTGAAAGTAGTCGAGGTGCGGAGCAGGAGCGTTTCAGAATAATGTGGCCTTGTGTGTCATGGCTGCAAGGTAAACAAACGTCCCCTGAGCAGCTGATACTCTTCCTGGGCTGTCAAGTGCCTCAGCTTTCACAAGAATACGAGGCTCTTATGAACACG
Organism: Scylla paramamosain; assembly: GCF_035594125.1. Classification (NCBI taxonomy): domain Eukaryota; kingdom Metazoa; phylum Arthropoda; class Malacostraca; order Decapoda; family Portunidae; genus Scylla; species Scylla paramamosain. Next base: position 10,473,030 of record NC_087191.1, read on the forward strand.
TGTGAATGACGAGCCCCACATCTGTGTCGCGATCCAGGAGATGTCAAGAAGAGATGAGACACGGAAGAATGACGAAGTAAACAAGAGAACCAAGGATGAAAATGAGTAATATTATTGATACGGGAGCGAGTGTTTGAAGCTGTGAGGAAATATTTGTGTAGGTGATATTAGTGTGTGTGCATCGTGAGGAAAGACAGGGTGGAAAGTAGTTGTCGTCTGCAGCCATTTAATGTGTCCTGAAGTCTGATTTGCTGGGTTGTGAGGAGCAGCAGCTGTCATTGAAGATCAGCTGATAAGGAAAGTTGCTCCCAGAGGTGTAGTGTAGTTCATTCATGTTCCTGCTGTGGGTGTATTTTGTTAACCTTGAGACCACAGTGATATATTGTGTAGATGGACATCAAGACGAAGGAAAAGAAAAGAAAATGAGGGTAATTCAGTCTTTGCCAAGTTACAGATGTACATTTTTTAAGACACTAGTACAAAAAAATAATTCTCTTAAGAGCTGTCGATGAAAGAATTAAGTAATCCGTGTGTTTCTCTTATACGTGTCCGTCAGGCGTGTTAGGCCGTGTGAGTTTCATGCGTCATGGTTAAGTAATGCTTGCTTTTTTTCTTTCATGGACTGCTTGTAATCAGAACTGCGTGCGTGTGTTGCTTGTGTTGCTGCTTCTTCGTCATCTCATATATTATTATCATCCTGGACTGCAGTGGTTTGGTTAATTAAAACTATTATGAAATTGTCATGTTCTTGATTATATCATGAACAGGAATCTTTGTTAAGTTGTGGTCAGTAACCTACTACTACTGCTACTACTATTACTACTTCTACACTACTACTCCTACTACTACTACTACTACTACTACTACCACCAGCATCACCAGCACCCCCAGCACCACCACCACTGCAGACTAGTAAGTGGTGTGTCAAGTGCTGGTGTTGGCGCAGCGGTGACGACGAGTGGGCAGTGATTATTTTATTAGCGGCCGTCAGTTGAAAGTAACATACAAACCAGACCCTCGAGTGGGATGACACTTTCCGCGCATGCTCACAGAGGCGTCACCGTGGCAACAGAACAGTCATCCTCTAACGAGCCTAAGTGCTGGAAGAGCTCTAGTGTTTTGTTTTTTTTCCTCGCCACGCACAGTCACTCTTGATTATACAAACATCGTGACGGACGTGAAAATACCTGAGTGTGTTGGGTTCTCTTCAGTCATTGGCGCGGTCATTCAGTCACACATTTGAATTATATCCTATTGTTAATCTTATCCTTTTTTTTTATCGTTAGTTCTATTTTTATGCAATGTTATAGTCCGGCGCCATATCACACCCATCTGAACTGTATCTTAGTTTTAATACTTTTACCTTTCATTTTAACACCGCTAGTATTTCCATCCAGTTTTATAATCCTGCGCCACATGACCTTAACTGTTGCGGCGCCATGCTAGAAACTTTTTACTCACTTCACCTCAATCCCAACACACGACGGACATGCCAGCACCACCACCGTGTCTGCGCAACCATGCCTGACCATCAAGAAAGCCCAGAAAACTGTTCTTCCCTCATCCCCACAAGTTTCAAATATTCGTCTCACACTGACACGGAAGCCACAGAGTAACCCGCTGGCCGAGATTGATAAAAATGATCGACAGCACAGTAGCATCGACCAATGAGAACGATGAGTTGCGCCAGATCAACCAAAGAGAGGAGGAAGTAATCAGATAAATACTTTAACACTGCAGCAGTACCCCCTGACAATCTCATCAACAGAAATTACGCCGAACTCGAGTCTCGCGGCGATAAACAAGACCAGATATTGGCCAAGCACCGATAGTTCCGGGAGGCTTTGGAGTGCTCGGAGCGAGAAGCCAACATCGTCATCCTGGGCGTGGCTGACGACAACCAGGCCACGGTGTAGCAGCGGACCAAGGGGAACTCAACAACAGATGGGACAAAGTGGGAGTAAGTGACACAAATGACTGTCATGGCTGGCTGGGGAGCAACTTACGCACCAGCAACAAGTTTTTACCACGCAGGACGCCGGTACTCGGAAACACTTCGCTCTCTCACCACGACTGTTTTCCAAGGCCACATAGATGACTAGCCGGGCCCTCACGACTGTTTCTTCTGGCAATGAAGCAGAAATCTTGTTAATCTGTGACAAGAATCATAGAAGCATCCTTAACGTGTGTAACTTCAACTAGAGCCTTTGAAAGTCATGGAGGTGCGGCACAGAAGTGTTTCAGGAAGTGAGCTGCCAGGTGAGGACCAACACGAGCATCCTCAACACCGCCTGTCGACTGAAGAGCGCTGGTGTCACCTTGAGTCACATTGCCATCAAGAAGAACGTTCATGCAGGCGTCGTGGAGTGGCAACCTTTGAGGGATGTGGAAACTGCTGAGAATCCCCTCCCGGAGCACACTGGCAGCGTCCTCAGGCTGGACACCAAGGAACGCGAGCTGTGCAGAGGTGGTGACATTGACAGAATCCTCAGTTTTTTTTTTTAGATAAACCACAGCAGACAGGTTACCTAAAAATCATATCATACAACATAAGTAGAATATGGATAGAGTTGTTGCAAGATAAAGAAAACTGAAGTTAAGGATTCATTGCCGAAGTTCAATGTTAGTTTTAACAAGGTGAAAACTTTTCTCCCTGTGAATTTCCCAAGATATGTGTTATTTTAAAGAGAAGCAGTGGGAGCTGCAGATCGCGGGGAAACAGCTGTGTGTGTCGAGGACTGGCCATCAGATTTAGTGACTAATGTGGACGCGAGTATTGGTGATCAGGTGCGGATAAAGTTTCGCAACTAACCAAATGTCTTGAGTTTTTGTCACACATCTCCCTGTGCCTTCCAGTGTTACTCTCATGGCTTGTTGCAGCGATCCAGCGTAACTCGCCTTCACACCTGCACACGATGGATCCGTCATAGTGAGTGATATGAATGCAACATTTGGTGAAAGTGTAAGAGGTCTGTTGAATTTATTGGATCTTCCTAATGCCAGGGAACAGTGACACCCACAAATATTTAGTAATGTTCATACAGCTGGTGACAATGTAGAACTGCGGTATACTGTGTTGAATGATAATTTACTAGCTATCTGTTATCCTAGACATCAAGAAATCATTTCCTTGGCAATAAGCATTTCGTCAAACGCAACACACGATCCCCAAGGTGGATACGTGCGTTGTGTGTGTTGCAATATTTGATTTTGTCAAAGATTTCACAGTGGTGCAGCGAGGTGACCTCCCTTCTGACCACGGCCCCATTACAGTCAGTGTTGCCAGTGTGGGTGTGGGTGGGTGGAATGGCTGCCTGCTGGCCTGGGCGGGAGTGTTGGGGATCGCGCCGCTCTCCGCGGTAATGCTGTAAAATGACATTGTGTGAGAAACCAATCAAGTTTAACAGGATGGACAAAGAACTGTTTGTAAGCAACATCCCTCCACGTATCCCACCTGAAGCCAATTTTGATGGTGACAATTTTGTACAAAATGTGTCAGTCAGTTTATATACACAATCACAAAGCAGTGCGTGACAAGGTGAATGCACAGTACAAAGTGATGATAGTGTTGGTAGTTAGGAAAGGTTATTAAATACCAGATGATACAGGAGTGTGGAAGGCAATCATGTGAAAGGGTAATTCTAGCGTGGGTGGTTGTTGGGATAGTTTGTGTCCCAGTGACCACTTCAAAGCATTTCGAAGCAGTGGTGAACCCCACGGACGAGATAAACCATCACTGAAACAACAAAACGACTCGGGTCACTATTCCTGTCCTTGACGATCCAATCACGCCCACAGAGGTGCAGGAACACTCCAGGAGGATGAAACCTGACAAAGCGAGCGAGCCAGACGTAATTCCTCCAGGCATGTTCACGTTGTTGCCAGTTCAATTGGTACTAAATATAACAGCATGCTCACCGTCAAGGCTTGACCCTCTAGTGTGGGTGAGGGCTGAGGTGTTAACAGTTTTTCAAGAAAGGTGACGGAAATAACCAGAACAATTAGCGAGGTATAAGTGTAATCAACACCCATACTAAACTGTACGTGATGGTCCTGTGCCGGCTTTCAGGCCTGAGGTTCAAGCCATCCGGGGAGCTGGCCGTGGTGCAGAGGCATCGTAGTTGTACGGAACACTTCACGCTTCGCCTCCCTACAGACATGACTCAACAGAAGGAGATAAAATTATCTGTAACTTTGGAAGATTTTTCAAAAGTATATGATCTGTTCCCGAGGCGAAAAATTGTTGTCAGTGTTGCGGCGCATTGGCTGTGTGGCGGTGGTGTTGACAGCACTAGTGGCGTGCACTGCACCGCGTCACGAGGCGTGGTGGGCTGTGCCGCGGTGACATCACGCGGGATTAGACAGGGTTCACTAACGTATTTTTAAAATTTTCAGTGAATTGCGAGGCACACTGAAAAAAGATGTCAGCTTGAACAGTTCATCGCCTAGTTGCATATCTTAATTCTAATGGATAACATGGTGTTACTGTCGATTAGAATACAAAACATGGTAGAAAACTTACGAATATTACAGCAATTCCGTGAAGAGTGCGGCGTGCTGATTAACAGTTTTAGGTAAACATATTGTAATAAATATAGAGGAAGGAAACGCTGAGCCGAGACAGACTGGCGAGGTGGTGACGGAATACTGGGCGAGTCGCGGCTGTCTGCCACCCTTCACCGCCACCCTTCAACGCTGTATATATATATATATATATATATATATATATATATATATATATATATATATATATATATATATATATATATATATATATATATATATATATATATATATATATATCATTTGAATAGTAATGACTTTCCATTTCTCATGAAGCGACTGGTCCCTCACACTGTGTGGAGGCGAGTCCTGGGCGGGAGTCGATATTGAGTCCGTCATTAATCAGTCTAATTGGGCGATAAAGTAATTGTTAGGAGTCAGAAAAATACACCAAATTTGGTTTGTTACGATGAATCTGGCCACACGTCGCTTCCAGATTTGATCAAGTTCAAACAGCATAAGATTCTTCAGCAGTGTGTTGCTTAAAGATCAAATATCCCAGACGACCCACTGTCTCTTGCCATTCGAACTCCCACCACCACCACCACCACCACCACCACTTCAAACCCTACAATCTTTACAGCTCCAACTACTGAGCAAATTGAAGAAGACTTAGAAAGGTTACTTAAAGGTTCCTGTGTCATATGTTATTCACTTAAAATTGTAATGACCACGTCACTTGTTCGCGTCACTCTTATTCATTTTACATTTCCCCGAATTACGTGCACGCTTCTCGTTTTCTTTGACAGCGGTACCACATTTCTCCGTTTGTGTTCTTTTAACCTTTACATTTTATTTTTGATTTATTTTTTTCCTTTTTTATTTCGTGTGTATCTCCGACCTTTCCTCAGTTACATTTTCTATCGCTTTTGTTATTTCTATCAATTTTTATCTATTTTCTGTTTCTCTCGGTGAGTTAATTTTTATTATATTTCTGTTTTCATTGGATTTTTTTTCCTCTCTTTCATCCTTTATTATCTTCGCTAGGTTTTATTGTTCGTGAGTTTACCTTTCTCTCTCTCTCTCTCTCTCTCTCTCTCTCTCTCTCTCTCTCTCTCTCTCTCTCTCTCTCTCTCTCTCTCTCTCTCTCTCTCTCTCTCATAATTTTGTTAATCTTCCCTTACCCCAAAAATTCTGATCTTTCAATCCTTTCTTAATCTTCCCTTTCTTTTCTTTTCCTGTTCAGTATTCAAGTTCTCTTTTTCTTTTTTTCTTTCTCGTTTTCTCGCTTTTACTTTCTTTCTTTCTTTCTTTAATTAGATTCCTGTCTATCTTTTTTTATTCCACAATTTCCAGTATCCGGCAATTCGTACTTTTGTTTATTTTCTCCTTCCTCTTTATATTATCTTCATTTTCTGCTGATTTTATTATTTTTTTCACTTTTCTTTTTGTTACTCATTTATTTTCCTTTCCTTCTTTCTTTTATGACATTCCGTTGATCTTTCTTTCTTCCACAATCTTTACTATCCTTCAATTCTTTCTTCAGTTTTCTTTTTCTTTTCCTCTCCATGTTATATTTCCTTTTCCTTCTTTCCCCCTCTTCCTTTAATTTTTCTTTCCCTAACCTCTTTTTTTCGCTTTTTCTCTTTCTTCTTTCTTTTTTACAACTTCCTTAGCCATATCACTTAATTTTTTCCCCTCCTCATCCACTTTTCCTTTCATCTTTCTTTCCCTTCTCTTTTTTTTTCGTTTTTTCCTTTCTTTCTATTTTTTTTTTACATCTTCCTTTGCCATACCACATTTTTTTTTCCTTCCTTCTTTCCCCTCTTCCTTACATCTTCCTTTCCCTTACCGCTTTCTTCTTTATCTTTCCCCTCTTCCTCCTCTTCCCAGGAATTCTTCTCGAGACGCTAAGGTCATATTTTATTTACAAAGCTTAAGAACTTTGCTCTCTCTCCTCCTGCAAACCAACTTTTCCTTCCTTTCCCTGAGATGACGCCCGCCAAGTCAAGTCAAGCTTACCTAACCTGCAAAGCGCTATTTGTCTCTCTCTCTCTCTCCCTCTCTCTCTCTCTCTCTCTCTCTCTCTCTCTCTCTCTCTCTCTCTCTCTCTCTCTCTCTCTCTCTCTCTCATACCTGAACTTATCCCATTAATTAATTTTGACTTCTAATTATTCATGTTGTTTTTGTTAGCGCTGATGTTGTTGCCATTATTATTATTGTTATTATTTTTATTGTTATTATTATTATTATTATTATTATTATTATTATTATTATTATTATTATTATTATTATTATTATTTATTATTATTATTATTATGTTGTTGTTGTTGTTGTTGTTGCCTGTTCCCTTTTTAGGAGCAGGCTGAATGTTGGCAAACTTCCAGCAAGAAAAGAAGGTAGAGGTTGATAGACAGAAATGAGATGTGAAGTTTCCAGTTTAGATTATAAGTGAAGGACAGATCGAGGATGTTCAGTGTAGCAGAGGGGACAGTTGTGTGTCACTGGAGAAGAGTGAGGTAACTGTTTGGTTTTTGAGGCACTGAACAACACAGTTTCCCCGCCGCAATCAGAAATTTTAGAAAGATCAGAAGTCAGGCGTTCTGCGGCTTCCCTGTGTGAATTTTTAGATTCTTGAAAGGTTAGACGTCTAAGAAAAAAACGTATCAAAGTGCAGGGTGGTGTCGCCATCGTAGGAGTGGATAGGACCAGGAGTTATGCTTAGGTCATCAATGAATGACAGCAAGATAGAACACTGAGCAATATCACCGTAGGAGGGTAATTTGGAAATCAATGCTTTGTGCCGTACTCTATCAAGAGCTTTTGATATGTCCAAGGCAACAGCAAAAGTTTCACCAAAATCCCTAAAAGAAGATGACCAAGACTCAGTAAGGAAAGCCAGATGATCACCAACAGAGCGGCCTTGACGGAACCCATACTGGCGATCAGATAGAAGGTTGTGAAGTGATAGATGTTTAAGAATGTTCCTGTTGAGGATTGATTAAAAAACTTTAGAGGCTGAAAACTAAAGCAATAGGACGGTACTTTGAGGGATTAGAGCGGTCACGCCTTATAGGAACAGGCTGAGTGTAGGCAAACTTCCAGCAAGAAGGAAAGGTAGATATTAATAGTCTGAAGAGTTTGACTGCGCAAGGTGCAAGCACGGAGGCACAATTTCGAAAAGCAATTGGAGGGACCCCATCAGGTCCATAAGCCTTCCTAGGGTTAAGGCCAGCGAGGGCTTGGAAAATATCGCTGCGAAGGATCTTAATGGGTAGCATGACGAAGTGGGGGGATGGAGAAGAAGCAACAAACCTTGAATAATTCAATACAGAGTTTTTTATTCAAGGTTTTAGCGAAGAGTTCAGCTTGAGATACAGATATGATGGCACTGGAAGGAAAATTTAAGCAGAAAAAAAAGATGCTTTGACTCGCTGCCAGAAGTCACGGGGAGGGTCTTATTTAGATATGTTTTGACATTCTCTATTGATGCAGTAGTGTTGGGCTGGCTGGAGAACAGATGTGACTCCAGCCAGAAATGTAAAGCACACAATTTTCAGGAGGTGGATCCTTCAGGTATCATTCGTGGGCCGACTCTCTTCCCTGTACAGCATGAATACAGGCTGAGTTAAATCAAGGTTTGGAAGGTTTAGGGTGACAGAAAGAGTGAGGAATGTACGCCTCCGTGCCAGACAATTATTCGTTCAACACAGTGATGGGCTCCTCACACGGAAGCAGTAGTCGTCCCATAGAAAATCTGAATAATTCCTCCTGAAATTCTCGAATTAAAAAAAAAGCAAAACGTCAATGGCCTCCGCCTTGTAGGGTCATGAGAAGGAACTGGAGCGATTGCGAAAGATGTTGGCTGAAGGTTGTGATCAGAGAAGTCATATAGAAAGGATAGAGTGATGACAAACAGGATTAGAGGTCAGGAAAAGATGAGAATGCTGGGCGTATCTCCAAGACGGTCAAGAATACGAGTAGGGTGTTGCAGGAATGGTTTTGGATCGTGATGGATAGCAAGGTTAGTGGATAGCAAGGTTAAAGGCTAGTGCATCAGGCTGGTCAGTGAAGGGAGAGGAAAGCCAAAGCTGGTGGTGAACATGGAGATCGCGAAAGAGAAGAGAGTCAGGATATGCCCCACTTTGGAAGTTGTAGTCAAAGAGAATTTTTAATAGTAAGAGGAGTTAGATGAGAGGTATACAGCACAGATAAGCTTAGTTTGAGGGTGACTCTGTAGTCGTAGACAGATAGTGAAAAATTCGGAAGATTCAAGAGTGTGGGCACCAGGGCAAATTAAATCGTTATGCACATGAGACGCAACATCCAGCTTTAAATTGAAAATAAGGATAGAGAAGGTAGGAAAGAACAGAGAAGCGGCTACTGTCAGTTTACTAAGACATCTACGTTTCGGTGAGGAAAATAAATGAGATTAAGTAGAGGAGAGGTGGTGTTCGACAGATTAAAAATTAGATCTAAAGCCGTGAATGTTGCAGAAGTTAATGAAGAAAAGGTGAAGTTAGCAAGATACTTCTGATCGATACTGGAAGAGCGAGCCGACCCGAGGACATGACCCGGATGGACTGAGAGGCTGTTATCGTCGTTGGAGGCCAGTTAATAATTTTTGATTGAAATGTGTAGGAGTCTTGGGTGCATGTGGTGTTGTGGAAAGAAAGGGAGCTGTCTTTAGAGGGCAGGCTGTGGCTGACCCTTTGCGTTGTGAGGCACCACGGGAATCATTCAGAGAGGTCACAGTTGGGTCAAAAGGAAGTTCACAGCACCTACCTTGTGTTTTCTTTTCATGCTCCTTTCTAATTTTTTAACTGTCAATTTTTACTTAATTTTGTTTTATTTTTTATGTAATTATATTCCATCCCTCTTAATTATTATCCGTTCTTTCTTACTTATTTCTCTACTTTCTACTTTAATTACCTTTCATCACGTATAAGCTATCATGGCGAAATTCTACTTTATCTTGTCTCTTTTATATCTGCTATCGTTATTTTTTGTATAAACGTACTCTTTTTTTATCTCCTTGCTTTACATAGGGTTTATCTCTATTATTCTTCTATGTTTATTTTCGTGTTTGTTTTTCGGCGGAGCACGTCAGCCGTAATTCAGTGGGTGTGTGTCAGTCAGGGCTCCAGAAATGCTGAAACTGGAATGTTCTGTGAAAAATGTTCTCGTTGGAAAAGGAATATGTAATAGCTCGTTGTTCTTTTGTAGCGCTCCATTCTTCTGCTGCTCTTGCTGTTCTCGCTACTGCTACTACTACTCAGACTATTACTACTACTGCTACTGCTATTAATACTATTACTGCTACTACTGTACTACTGTATTTCTGTACTACTACTATTACTACTACTACTGCTACTGCTACTACTACTACTACTACTACTGCTATTACTATTACTATTACTACTACTACTGCTACTACTACTACTACTATTACTACTATTACTACTACTACTACTACTACTACTACTACTACTACTACTACTACTACTACTACTACTACTACTACTACTACTATTACTCTTACTATTACTACTACTACTACTACTACTACTACTACTACTACTACTACTACTACTACTACTACTACTACTACTACTACTACTACTACTACTACCGGCTTTAACACAAATGAGATTTTAAGTCCTTTGATAAGAACTCAGTCGTTTTTTGTTTTTAATAAGGCCTTGTTTTTTTTTCTTTTTTTTATTAAATTGAAGCCATACCTAATTATATTAAGGAAACACACCTAGCTGACATTTTAAATGACAGTATGGATATTATTTTCACGCAAATCAGTTGGGCACGCATTCATGAAACCAGTAGAGGATTTCAATATGTGTACTCGGTTAAAATAATGTTGGTTTTGTTAGTGAAGTATTTGATGTTCAGCTTATTGTATATTGTGAAATGAAAACTGAATGATTCACTACTGCAATTATTACTGTTCCTTCGCCTCAGATAACTATGTCCTACTGCTACCATTACTATTACTGTTATTGTTACTAATGCTATGTAATACGGCTGTTACATAGTGTTGTTATATATTCTATTACTACTACTGTTACTACCCCTATTACTACCACTACTATTACTACTACTACTACTACTACTACTACTACTACTGGTGCTACTGTTACTACTGTTTTATCTTTCTTGGTTCTTTAGTATTTTTCATTATTGTCGCTGCTACAAGTGCTACTGCTGTTATTACTTCTATTGCAATTCTACTGTTACTACTACCAATACTCAAACCTGTATTACTATTGCACCTACTGCTACAACGACCTCTACCACTGCTACCGTTACTGTTACTGCCGCTGCTGCTGTACCAAAACCACCACTAACAATATTATTACTACTACTACTACTACTACTACTACTACTACTACTACTACTACTATTACTACTACTACTACTACTACTATTGTTACTGTTGCTACTACTACTACTACTACTACTAATAATAATAATAATAATAATAATAATAACGATAATCATAGTAATAATAATAGTAACTACAGTAGTAATAGCGTCGACAAATTTAACACCAGTAATGACATAATAACACTTTTAATTTGAGTAATAACAAGATTTCTTTGTTTGGACAATATTAAACAATTTACTGTGTGAGTGTGTGTGTGTGTGTGTGTGTGTGTGTGTGTGTGTGTGTGTGTGTGTGTGTGTCTTTTATTGGAAGCAATCGTAAATTAATCTATATATTGTCTATCCTTTTGTATTCCTACTGATCTATTTCTGTATCAATTTATCTGCCAATCTGTACTTCTGTGTCTGTCCTGCCATTCAGCCACCTATCAGTCAGGCTATCTATCTGTCTTACCTGCCTATCCATCTACCTACCTGCGTAATTTCCTTCCTGTCAACCTACCTACTTACTTATCTCTATCTATCTACCTATCTTTCTAGCTGTATATCTGCTTTTGTATATATGTAGCTGTCTATCCATCTGTCCATCCTTCCAGCCAGCCAGCCAGCCATCATCCCATTCATTCATTCATTCATTCATTCATTCATTCATTCATTCATTCATTCATTCATTCATCTACCTACCTACTTTTCTGTCTATCTATCTTTCTATCTATCTATCTTTCAATTCAATCAATCAATCTATCTATCTATCTATCTATCTATCTATCTATCTATCTATCAGTCAAGCAATCAATCAATCTATCTATCTATCTATCTGTCTATCTGTCTATCAATCTATTTATCTACCAGTCAATCAATCAATCTATCTATCTATCTATCTATCTATCTATCTATCTATCTATCTATCTATCTATCTGTGTATTTATCTACCTACCTACCGATCTACCTACCTTTCTACCTACCTGCCTGCCTACTCACTTGTCTAATCACCTACCTGTGTGTGTACAGATGTGGGAGCTGTCAATCAGGGACGTACGGTTTAGTGATGCGGGGCTGTATGAATGCCAGCTCACCACTCATCCTCCCGCCTCGCTCTTCTTCTGGCTCAGAGTTGTAGGTGAGTAGCCTGACCTGACTTGACGTAACCTAACCTTTCCTTGCCTAATCTAACGTAACTTGGCTGTATTTAACCTAACCTCACCTTGCCTAACCTAACGTAACTTAATCTTATCTAACCTTACCTTACCTTACCTTGCGTGACCTAATATAGCTTAACCTTACCTAACCTTACCTTACCCTGTCATATGTAACTTAACCTAAGGTGACCTAACCTTGAAATTCTAACCTAACCTTTCCTAGCCTTACCTTGCCTAATCTAGCTTTACCTAACTTTGTTTAACCTTACTTTCTCTACTCTTAATCTAGCCAAACCTAACTTTACCTAAACTTAATCAACCTAACCTAATCCAGCATTACCTTACATCACCTGGCCTAACTTAACCTAATGTAACCTGACCTTATTTTACTTTGTCTTATCTAACTTAACCTAACCTAACAACCCTAACCTAACCCTAATGACTCTCTCGCCTTGTACATGAGTAGCAGGTGATATATTTTGAGTGTAATGTTCTGTACACTAAACTTTTGAGTTATATGTGGTACTTCTGTCTTTGTCTCTGTCTGTGTCTGTCATGCTGCCACTGGTACTGCTTCTACTACTACTATCTTGCTCGTGTTGCTGCTGCTGCTACTCTACTACTACTACTACTACTACTACTACTACTACTACTGCTGTTGCTGCTGGTGCTATTACTACTATGTATTTTTATCTTGTTTTTGCTCTCTGCTCGTCTCCTACACACACACACACACACACACACACACACACACACACACACACACACACACACACACACACACACACACACACACACACACACACACACACACACACACACACACACACACACACACACACACACACCATAACATTCAACATTCATGCATCAGATACACTTTCCACCATTCATGTCATGGTTTAGAGAGAGAGAGAGAGAGAGAGAGAGAGAGAGAGAGAGAGAGAGAGGAGGAGAGAGAGAGAGAGAGAGAGAGAGAGAGAGAGAGAGAGAAATGAACGTGCTATATTTATTTTTTTCCGTTTTGGCAGAATTCTCTCTCTCTCTCTCTCTCTCTCTCTCTCTCTCTCTTCTCTCTCTCCTCTCTCTCTCTCTCTCTCTCTCTCTCTCTCTCTCTCTCTCTCTTTAATCTATACAAGTACCTACAACTCATTAATTCAAGTAGTTAATTGTATGATTACTGTAATTATACCCGTATTTAGCCGTGTTAAATTAGGTTATGTTAGGTTAAGTCAGGTTAGGTTTGTAAGGTCTGTTTAATTCTTGTTTGGTTGGTTTAGGTTAAGTTAGGTTAGGTTAGATCAGGTTTGGTTAGGTTGATTTATTTTGGGTTAAGTTAGGTTTGGTTAGTGTAAGTCAAGTTAGGGTTAGGTTAGGTTAGATTAGGTTAGTTTAGGTTAGGTTAGGTTAGGTTGGATAGGTTAGGTTAGATTAGGTTAGGTTAGGTTAGGTTAGGTTGGATTAGGTTAGGTTGAGTTAGGTAAGGTTTGCTTTGGGTTGCGTAAAATAAGTTGAGGTAGAACAGGTTAGACAAGGTTAGATTAAATTAGGTTAGATAAGATTAGGGTATGTTAAGTTAGGTTGGGATTTTGTAGATAAACTTAGGGTATGTTAGATTAGGTTGCTTTAAGATGTGTTAGGTTTGGTGGCGCTATTTAAGTCAGGTTAAGTGAAGTTAACTTAGATTAGATGCAAATTAGGTTAGTTTAGATTAGGTTACATTATGTTAGGTTAGGTTAGGCTAGGGTAGGGTAGGTTAGGTTGAGTTAGGGTTAGGTTAGGTTAGGTTGGTTAGGTTAGGTTAGGTTCAGTTAGGTTAGGTTAGGTTAAGTTGGGTTAGGTTAGCTTAGGTTAGGTTGAGTAAGGTTAGGTTAGGTTCAGTTAGGTTTGGGTTAGGTTAGGTTGGGTTATGTTAGGGTAGGTTAGGTTGAGTTAGGTTAGGTTAGGTTAGGTTAGGTTAGGTTGAACACAGTATTGATGTCTATTGTAAGAGGGCTTTAAAAGTAATATTATATTTGGCCATAAAGGGAAAATAGAGGCGCAGTGAAGTCCATAAAACGTCATTATAAAGTTGAGAAGAGGCTCGTATAACTCTCTCTCTCTCTCTCTCTCTCTCTCTCTCTCTCTCTCTCTCTCTCTCTCTCTCTCTCTCTCTCTCTCTCTCTCTCTCTCTCTCTCTCTCTCGCTCTCAGCCCCTCGTGTGTGTAATATAGATAATGAATTTCTTTTTGTCAACAAGCAACACACATTCTCTCTCTCTCTCTCTCTCTCTCTCTCTCTCTCTCTCTCTCTCTCTCTCTCTCTCTCTCTCTCTCTCTCTCTCTCTCTCTCGCTTGATAAAAAAAATCTATAAATTCAGTCGTGCGTATTTTATTCTTAGTGGGATTTTATGAGTCACTCCACACACACACACACACACACACACACACACACACACACACACACACACACACACACACACACACACACACACACACACACACAGTAAACAAATCTATTCTAACTAACATAGTACATTTTGTTTCCCTCCCGGTGTGTATGTGTGTGTGTATGTGTGTGCGTCTGTGTATGTGTGTTTGTGTGTGTTTACGTGTGTGTACAGAGGCCCGGGCAGTCATCAGAGGCGGACCAGCCGTACACGTGCCAACAGGAGGCCGGTTCACTCTTCACTGCGCGGTTCACCTTGCTACAGAGACTCCTTCCTATATCTTCTGGTTCCACAACGGCACAATGGTTAACTTCTTGCCTCGCCGCGGCCTCCGAGTCGAACCCCGCGGCCACGCCTCCTCCGTGCTGCGCGTGTCCAGGGTTATGTGGCAGGACGCTGGCACCTACACCTGTGAACCGCACCGTGCTGTACCTGCCAACATGACGGTGCACGTGGTTGAAGGTACGTGGGTGGTGTGTGTTGTTGTTGTTGTTGTTGTTGTTGTTGTTGTTGTTGTTGTTGTTGTTGTTGTTGTTGCCGTTGTGGTTATTTTTATTGTTTGTAGTGGTTGTGGTAGCAGTGGTAGTTGTGGTTGTGGTGGTAGTAACACAAGTAGTAATAGTGTAGCTGGATGCAAATATGTAAATACTTTAGAAATCCTCTAGCGAACGGCGTTGTTATTTCATTGTTATTATTATTGTTTCCAGACCTACTGTTACTGTTACAATACTGCTACTACTACTACTACTACTACTACTATTACTACTGCTGCTATTATTACTACTATTACTACTGTTACTACTACTACTACTACTGACTAACAATAATAATAATACTTCAAATGAAAAATATAAATAATAATAATAATTTGTTATTTTGCTTCAGAATTGTGCTGTGGTGTGTGTGTGTGTGTGTGTGTGTGTGTGTGTGTGTGTGTGTGTGTGTGTGTGTGTGTGTGTGAGTGAGTGAGTGAGTGAGTGAGTATGTGTGCTTTACTAAACTTTAAAATTGGTTCATGTAAATATTCTCTCTCTCTCTCTCTCTCTCTCTCTCTCTCTCTCTCTCTCTCTCTCTCTCTCTCTCTCTCTCTCTCTCTCTCTCTCTCTCTCTCTCTCACTCTTGATGTTTGCTTGTTTGTGTATCTTCACCCTTAGCACTATATATCTCAATTTTTCTCGTTCCCTTTCTTTTTTTCGTTCCATTTTTCAGGAAGTTTCGTGTTGTAAATTGCTCTCCTTTATCATCATTTTCTTCCTATTTGTTTTTCCTTCCCTTTTTTTTTTTTTACTCTCTACCTCATGTTCATATTTTTAAACTAGCGTGTCAATTTTTTTTTCATTTTCTCTTTTATAACAAACCAAAAAAAAAATAGAAAAGTGAAAATGAAATGAAAGGAAAGGTAAGGAAAAATTGAAAAGAAATCCTTGACTTTTTTCTTTATAGTTATGTTTCTTCTTTATGTCTTTTTTTTTCTTTTTTCTTCCATTTTTCATTTCTTTTCTTTTTTCTTTCATTGTTTGGAAGCTCGTATGATATTTCTGTGTCAAGGGAATTTCTTTTCTTTCTATTTGAAGAGCAACGTGGCGTAATATTTGTGATGGTTTTTTCACTCACATTCAGATCTGTGTCAGTTTTCTTGTCTGTTTAAATACAAATGTTTGATCTACCTGTCTCTCTCTTTCTTTCTCTCTCTCTATTTAAATACCTATGTGTGCTTATTCAGCTATCTGGCTTCGTATACATATCTTTTTATCACCAGTTTGCCTCTCTACCTGTCTGTTTGTCTACCTGTTTGTCTCTCGGTCTGTCTGTCAGTTCTTGTATGAGTATGTATACTTTTAGATTTTCTTTATTGTATGCAAATATATTATGTATGTATTTGTATTCTTGCATTTATTTACGTGGATTTTTTTTTCTGTGCGTGTTTTTTTACAATATGTATACCTGTGTGTATATATGTATTTGTTTATTATGTAGTATGTATTTGCATGTATATTCGCTGTTATAGGCTTATGTATGTATGTATGTATGTATTTTCTGTCTTTCTGTTTATCTATTTACTTATCAGTGTATCTATATGTCTGTCTGTCTATATCTATCTATTTATCTATCTATATGTTTGTGTATTCGTTCATCCATCCATCTATCTACTATGTGTCTACCTATCTATTTATCTATCTGTGTATCTGCCAGTCTACCTGCCTATCTATCTATCTATCTATTTATCTATCTATCAATCAACCAATCAAATTTTTATCCATACATCCATCCATCCATCCACCCATCCACCCATCCATCTCTCCATCCATTCATCCATCCATCGATCTCTGACGCCTGCTCCTAAGAAACCTCCTGAGGGAATGGCCACGACAGAAGAGTCTCCATTTATTCCTGTCCTTGCGCTCTCCCCTTCCATGCTCTTAATCCTCTCATTCACCTCTCGCTCTCTCTCCTTTCACATACCCCAGCAATCTATCCTCCCATTTCACTGCGGGGCTTGCTTTTTTCCACCCTTCTTCCTTACTCTTAGTCATCTGTCTGCTCCTCTCTCTCTCTCTCTCTCGCTTTCTACACAAGGGTTTCTACTTCCTCTCACCACTATTCAGTCCACTTCCCTTTGAGTTAACCAGTATTCTCAATCTTACATAACTTTTACTGGAAAGCTTTGGAACTTCTTGCCTGGTTCTGTATTTCCTCCTGTCGTTGACTTAAACTGTTTCAAGAGGAAGTTTGGAGATGCTTCTCAAATTTTGGATCTTTTGGCTCGACTCTAGGATTTGGCATCTATTGGTCTTTTTTTCAGCTTCTTTATTTTAGACTCGAGCCTCTCTTACATAAAAAAAGTAAAAAAGACAATAAGTGCTTACTAATCACTAGGCAACTTACACAAGGCACCTTATCACCACTAAGAACTTACGTAATGTCTGTCATTATCAAACTTTTCAAACTAACGCCTTTGCATTTAATACGTTCTGAGTTTGTTCCACTCGCCCTCCTTGACAGAACCAGTTGACATAGGAAAGGCATTGCGCATTTAAAACTTAGCATTTCTCATCAACTGAACATCTGAAAAGGAGACTGAAAACGATAAAGTAAAGAGATCTACCTTACTGATGTGCCGAGTGTTTGACGTGGGCGACCTTGAACACCATCTCGTCCGATCTTCTGTCTCTCTCAATAAATCCTGAGCCGTCCTGTTGTGTCCAGTATCTCGTCCCAAGCTGTCCATGTATTTCACTCGTTGTTTCCCTCTATCTCTTTTCCCTTGCATCATTTCTTGTAAGCAATTTTTTCCAGTGGTTCTCTTATTACAAGCCCTGAAAATAACTGCCTTGCTCTAATGGTTCCCGGGACGGCTCCGTTCATCCTTGCTATTCTTAGTATTACGTCATTAGTTACACGCTCCATTCGTGAAAGTCTTTAAATTGACCACATTTCTAAATTCTTCATTCTCTTTTACATCACATTGTTGACTGTCCAATCTTCACTGCAGTACAATAGAGTCGGCTCAAACGAGACTTCAAAAACCCCAATCGTAATTCCTGGTTTCTATGATTGTTAGTTAGGATCTTCTTGACTTTGCTTTCGATATTCAGGTGGAAGTATAGACTGCAAAACAGGAAATAAAAGAAGACTGTTGAAATGAGAAATAAGGAAGTGTGAATGGGAAAATTTAAGCTACAAAAATTAAGTAATTGGTTGAAATAAAAGTAAAAGAAAGTGAGGGAAAGTGAGGAAACTGTTGAAAGGGAAAATAAGGGGACTGAAAAAAAAGTTAGCAATAGACTAGGAAAGAGTAAAAATAGGAGACTGCGAAAGGAAAAGTAATTACGACGCTGCTGAAAGGGAAAAAGACACTAAAGAACGAAAAGATTAGAACACTGGAGATAGGGAAAATAAACTGCAAAGAAAAAAATTGGGACGCTGAAAAAGAAAAAAAAAAGACCAAAAGAAAAAAAGATGAGGGCATTGCAAAAAAAAGGAAAATACTGCAATACTGCAAAATGAAAAAAATCACACTGCAATAAAAAGAAAAAAACTACAAAATAACAAAAATAAGACTACAAAAAAAGGCAACAAACTACAAAAGAGAGTCGGAGGATTACAAAATGGCAAAAAATAAGACTACAGGATAGGAAAAAAATGCAAAACCGGAAAAAAATTAAGGAACTACAAACTGGAGGAAATAAAGACACAGCAGAGGAGGGGAGAAATTAGAGAAATGTAAAAAAAAAGTAAATAAAATATGACTACCTATATAAGGGGAACTACCTCAGGATACAACCTTCATCCTTCTCTGACCTTTGACCTTTTCTGAACTTCTTTGATATTTTTCGACAATCTTTGACATTTGTGGCCTTTTTTTTATCTTGACCCTTGATCTTTCTTCGATCCTTTATCTACTTTGACCTTTGACCCATCTTGACCCTTTTATTCCATTTCTAAGCCCTTCTTTGACCTTTTTGACCCCTATGACCTTCTTTGAACGTTCTTTGACCTCTAATCCTTTTTTGATCTTTTGTTCTTTAACTCCATTGACCCTTTCTTTGACCTTCCTCGGCTCTTTCACCTTCTTTAACCCCTTCTCTGACCTATTTACCTTTTCTCTCTGAGCTATTTTGATCTTGACCCATTTGACCTTATTTTGACCTTTGACCCTTTCTTTGACCCTTTTTCGATATCATTTTACCTCACTTAACTCTTTCTTTGACCTTCCTTAACCCTTCTTTGACCTTTTTGATCTTTATTTATTTTAACTTTTTTGGCATTTGACTTTTTTTTTTTAACTTCTGTGACCTTTTCGACCTTATTTGATCCTTCCTTGACCCCACTCCACTTTTCATCCCTTCCCCATCTCTCGCCACCTCAAATCTGTCATGCACGCGTCCGGTCCCTTCGCCAGCCACGCCAGGTCACAAATCACTCATTTCACCAATCTGACTTCTTGACCTTTCCCTTCTATTCACACCCTAGACTAGACTGTAAGAGTGTTGGTATCATTACTCTATCACGCTGGCCTCTCTCTCTCTCTCTCTCTCTCTCTCTCTCTCTCTCTCTCTCTCTCTCTCTCTCTCTCTCTCTCTCTCTCTCTCTCTCTCTCATCTATCTAAATATATCTACCAACTATATTTGTGTCTGTTTGTCTGTTTGTCTGTGTACCTGTCCATATATCCTTGCAAACAACCCTCATCTGTCTATCTCTGTGTGTGTGTGTGTGTGTGTGTGTGTGTGTGTGTGTGTGTGTGTGTCTGTGTGTTTGTCAGTGTCGCCTCAGAAATGGAAACTCTTATTTTCGTTATTTTTGCATAGTTTCTCTCTCTCTCTCTCTCTCTCTCTCTCTCTCTCTCTCTCTCTCTCTCTCTCTCTCTCTCTCTCTCTCTCTCTCTCTCTCTCTCTCTCTCTCTCTCTCTCTCTCTCTCTCTCTCTCTCTCTCTCTTGTCTGTTGAAATATATTTACCAACTATATATGTGTCTTTCTGTCTCTTCTTGCATACAACCCTCATCTGTCTATCTGTCAGTGTGTGTGTGTGTGTGTGTGTGTGTGTGTGTGTGTGTGTGTGTGTGTCATTGTCGATTTTTCCACTTTTCTCCTTTATTTTTTCCTCTCCTCATTTGGTATTTTCCCCTTTAAAAATTTGTCCCTTCACTTTAATATTAATTTTCTCCCCTAGATTATAGTCTCAGTATTTCCGTCATCTTTTTTCAATATAACATTTTCCTGCATTTTATGTTATTATTTACTTTTGTATCTCTTGTTTCCTTTACCTGTATATCGTTTTGTTTCCTTTCGTAATTATTTCCCTCTCACGTTTTCCATGTATCATTTTGCATCCCTGATTTTGTATTATTTTCTCTTCATGTTTCCTGTATCTGTCTTCTTTCTCCTTTATCTTATTCTTTCTCCATTTGTCTAGTTCTGCTTCTGTCTTCTCTCTTTTCTGTTTTCACTTTTTTTTTGTCTGTCATTCATATTTTCTCTATTGTTACTTTTTATTTTCTCTGTTTTCATTTTCTTTCTTCTCTCTAACCTATTTTCTTATCTATCTTGGTTCTTTCCTCTATCACTGTCTTCCTCTGTCGTTATTATCTTTTTTTCTTTGTTATCTTTCTTTATCTTGTCATCTGTTTCCTTCGTACGGCTTTTTTTTATCTTTGATCTTTCCTCTGTTCTATCTTTTTTCTTTTTTTCCTCTTCTCTGTCTTTTTATTTCTATTTTTCTTCTTTGTTTCCTCTAAACGTATTTTTCCTCATTTCTCTTTTATTTCTTTTCTGGTTCTACCTTTCCTCTTTCTTTCTTCTTTATTAATCTACTTTCTTTCTATCATTTCATCGTCTTTCTTCTTTATCTTTCTTTATCTTTTGTGTGTCTCTCTTCTTTATTCCTCCTTTTTTCTTTCCTGTATTCTTCTTTTTCTTCTCTTTCGTGTAGTTTCATTTTTTGTATATGTTATTTATCTTCTTTCCTCTTTAATTACATTTTCTTGTTTTTTTCTTTCTTTATTCCCTTCTACCCTTCTTTTCACTCTATTTTACTGTATCTTTCCTCTTTTCTCAATATTTTTCTTTATTTTTCCTCTTTCCTCTTCAACTCTTCTTTATCTTACAGTCTTTCTTCTCTTATCCTTCCTCCCTCTTCTTTTGCACCTTATATCATAGCATTTTTCCTCTTCTCTCCTCGTGTCATCATCATCTTTCCTCCATCTTGTATCTTCTTTACTTTTCCTCATACCTCGTAATCTTTCCTTTTTTCCTCTTTGTCTTTTCCTCTCTTCCATCGTCTTTATCTTACATTTTTCCTCTTCTGTCTTCATTTTATCTTTCCTCTTTTCTCTTTAACATTTTTTTCGTAATCTTTCCTTTTCCCTGTTATCTGTATGTACTTTTTATTTACTTCTTCCTCTTCCTCCATTATTCTTACCTCCTCTTCCCTCTTCATGTCATTATCTTCCCTCTTTCTTCTTTACCCTTTCTCGTATTATTTTCCCTGTTGCTTCTATCTACTTTATTTACTCCTTCCTCTTCCTTTATCATCCCACGCTGTCCTTCCTCTTTCCTCTTTCCTCTTCACTCCTCACCTCTTCTTTCCTCTCACGTTTTAATATTGTCCTCTTAAGCTCCAATACCTCCTCACTTCTCTTCGCCAATATTTTCCTCTTGGTTCTCAGTATAATATTTTTTTCCTCCCTCCCTGCCTCCATGCTCTCCTCGTCTCGTCTTCCTCCTCTCCGTCCCAGTCCGTCTATAAAGAGAGTGTGCTGGTGCCTCGGGGTTTATTGGCTGTTGCATTCCTCTTCCTCCTCTTCTTCCTCTCTTTTTTTTTTGTCCCCTATTCTTTTTTTGTTCTCTATTTCCTATTCGTTGTACTTTTCTTTCATTTTTTCCTGTTTTTTTTTGTTTTTCCTGTTTTTTTTTCTTCCTCATTTTTTTTGTGAGTTTTCTTCTTTCGTTTTTACTTTGATGTTGTTTTTCCTTCTGATTTTTTCTTCTGCTGTGCTTCTTCTTCTTCTTCTTCTTCTTCTTCTTCTTCTTCTTCTTCTTCTTCTTCTTCTTCTTCTTCTTCTTCTTCTTCTTCTTCTTCTTCTTCTTCTTCTTCTTCTTCTTCTTCTTCTTCTTCTTCTTCTTCTTCTTCTTCTTCTTCTTCTTCTTCTTCTTCTTCTTCTTCTTCTTCTTCTTCTTCTTCTCCTCTTTCTCCCCCTCCAACCCATAAGGTATCTATTTCCGACCTGTTTCCTGCTTATGCTGGAGGGAGTGGAGGGTGGGGAGAGAGCCTTCTACTTTGCTCTCCGTTTCTCCTTCTATCACCTTTGCAGTCTGTTGTGGCCTGTTTATCTATGTGATTCTGTGTAACTCCTTCTGCTTCTTGTTCTCCTCCTCCTCCTCCTCCTCCTCCTCCTCCTCCTCCTCCTCCTCCTCCTCCTCCTCCTCCTCCTCCTCCTCCTCCTCCTCCTCCTCCTCCTCCTCCTCCTCCTTCATACTTAATGTGACTACTTTCCCTCGTCTTTTTTTAATACACTTCTTTTATCTTCGTGAGTTATTTAATTCTCTTCCTTATTTATTTCTTTCTTTCCCTTCTTTCTCTCTTCTGTTTTTCCTTCTTTCTTTATTTTTTTCTTATTTTCATGCGGGTTTTTGCTTTTTTTTTTCATTTTATTGTTTACTTATTTTTTTCTTTTCGTTTTTTTCTTTCTTACTTTTGTCCTGTCTCTTTATCTATCTATCTGCTTATCTATCTGTATTTCTTTATCTATATACTTGTTTATCTATTTATTTATCTCTGTTTTATTTAATCATTTATTTATTTGCCTTTGTATGAAAATTTATCTTCGTCTTCCCTCATAATCCGATTAAATTCATTTTATCTTTTCGTCCATCTTCTTATCTCATTTCTTTGTCCTTTCATTTACTTCGTGGTTTCCTGTTATCATTAATCACTTTGTACCATCCTCTTTTATACTTATTCTTTTTAATCATCTTTATCTAATTTATGTCTCTATTAAGCCATTCTCTCTTCCTCTGATCGTGCACAGGTATTGCTTGTGTGGGTCTTTGGAACTGCGCATCTCTGTAACCACGAACTGATCATGGAAACAACCCTGACCATTTGAGGGGGAGGTTATTTGAGAATGTTTCCCGCCTTTTGAAATATTAAGAGTTTGATTCACGGTCGCCTTGTGGTTGCAGAAATATAACGTAACTTAACTTAACCTAACTTAACCAAATCTAACATAACCATAGCAAACTTAACCTAACCTGACCTAAGCTAACCTAATTAAACCTACCCTAACCAGACCAAACTTAGCCAGACCTAACCTAACCTAACCTAACCTAACTTAACCTAACTTAACCAAATCTAACATAACCTTAGCAAACTTTACCTAACCTGACCTAAGCTAACCTAATCTAACCTAACCTAACCAGACCAAACTTAACCAAACCTAACCTAACCTAACCAGAGCAAACCTAACCTAACCTAACCAGAGCAAACTTAGCCAAACCTAACCTAACGTAACCAGACCAAACCTAACTTAACCTAACCTAACCAGAGCAAACCTAACCAAACCTAACCTAACCTAACCAGAGCAAACCTAACCTAACCTAACCAGAGCAAACTTAGCCAAACCTAACCTAACGTAACCAGACCAAACCTAACTTAACCTAACCTGACCTAAACTAACCTAATCTAACCCTACCCAGCCTTATCAGTTCTGGTCTATCTTTCAGAAAGTGTTTTTTTTTTTTTTTTGTCTTGTGTTATTGTTAATGTTGTTATTTTACTTTTATGAAATTATTGTTATTGTTATTATATCATTGTCATCCTGTTATATGTTGTTGTTTTT
Source organism: Scylla paramamosain (assembly GCF_035594125.1). Taxonomy (NCBI): domain Eukaryota; kingdom Metazoa; phylum Arthropoda; class Malacostraca; order Decapoda; family Portunidae; genus Scylla; species Scylla paramamosain. The sequence continues at coordinate 10,496,841 of NC_087191.1, forward strand.
GTTGTTGTTGTTGTTGTTGTTGTTGTTGTTGTTGTTGTTGTTGTTGTTGTTATCATTATTATTATTGTTATTATTTTTGTTATTATCATTATCATTATTATTATCATCATCAGCAATAGCATCATCATCATCATCATCATCATCATCATCATCATCATCATCATCATCAACATTATTATCTTCTTATATTATCACTATTCTGTAATCATATCATAATTTTCCTGTTGTTGGAGTTTTTTTGTTATTTTCTCATTACTAATCTAATCTCACACGTTTCCTCTCTTCGCAACATTTCTTGATATTTCTGCTCTTTTATTCTTTCCTCTTCCATTTTTCCTTCATGGTCACAAGACACTCTGATTTCTTATTGTCTTATCTTATCTCTAATCATTTCCTCCTCTTTCTCTTCCGTCTTTTGATAATATTTCATTTAGTTATCCTCTATCCTACCTTTTTATTCACTAATTTCAAGTATATTCTATTTTTTTCCTATTTTCTTATCTTTTATCGTTATCTTTCCTTCTTTTTCCTGTTTCTAATATTTTATTTCATCCTCCTCTTCTTTTCCTTTTGTCCTTGGTTTTACGACATTTTTTTTTCTCTCTTCCTATCCATACATCTTCCTTTCTTATCTTATCTTGTATGGTCTCTTATTTCCTCATCTTTTCCATCTTCTACTAACATTTTATTGTATTTCTTTTCCTCCTTTTCTCTTTTTTTCCTTAATTTCATGAGGCACTTTTCTTTCCATTAATAAATTTACATTCTTCTCAGTCTCATTCTATTTAATTTCTTATCATTTCCTTCTTTTTCTCGTCTCTTCTTAACATTTTTTACATTTTCCAGTATTTACTCTAATTTGCTTTCACTTTTTTTCTTGATCTACATTTTTTTCTATACATTAGCTTTTTATCTGTCATTTCCTCCTTTCAGTAACACTTCATAAGTTTTTTTTTTCCTAACAACTTCCCTTTTTTTTTTTTTTTTCTTTTGCCTGTCTACACATTTGCTCTATCCAAAATTCGTCATCCCTTAGTATATCCTCTTCCTCATCTTTTCCTGCATCATTTTTTTTACCTTCTCTTCTTCTTTTCGTGAAATCACTCCTTTTCTTCCTTTTCTTCTTCCTGTTTTCCTAACACTTCCCTTTTTCTCCCTATTTGTTAATTTACTCTATTCTCTTTTCATTTCTTTCTCTTCCTCCTCTCTATTTAGATTCTCATCTCTTCTTTTTCTCTATCCAAATTTCTTATATCTTTTCATTCTTTTCTCTTTCTCCTCTCTTTCTAAATTCCCTTCTCTTCCTCCTCTCTATTCAAATTCCTCGTCTCTTAACATTCCTTTCTCTTTCTCATTTCTATTCAAATTCTCTTTTTTTTTCCTCCGTCTAAATTCCTTTCTCTTTTTATTCCCTTCTTTTTTTTTTTATGTTCTCTATTCAAATTCCCTTCCTTTTTTTCCTGTCTAAATTTCCCTCTCTTATTTTCCCTTTCTTTTTTTCTGGTCTGTCCAAATTCTTTATCTTTTTTTTTTTTTTTTTTTTTCTGTCTCTCACTCTTCTTCCTCTGTTCTAATTCATTCATCTGGTAACACTGCCTCCTTCTCGTCTTTTCCTGGCAGGGGAGAAACACGCAGCTTTACACAATGGCCAGAAGGAGTCAAATGAACAAGACTCCCCCGCAGCTGCCAGTGGACTCACCCTCACACACTCCTCTTCACTGATTGGCTCCCTCTGCTTGCTGGCCGTCCAATGGGGTGGCGGCTTCCCGAGCGTAAACACTTGATGATCTTTTTTTTTCGTTTCCCTCCCTCGTTTTCTTTTTCTTTCGTCCACCGAGATGTCTGTGTTTGTGCGGTGTTTTCAATCGGCGTTTGTGTCCCTCCTGTGTGTGTGTGTGTGTGTGTGTGTGTGTGCGTGTGTGTGCGTGTTTGGTATGTTTTTTTCCTGTAGGTAAAGATGTACTGTAATGAGTGAGGGTGTACAGATGCTAAGTAATGTGTTTTTTTTATTATTATGTAAGTGTGATTTGTGAAGTTTTGTGTGTGAACGTTGATAAATGGAGTGGAGTTGTTATTTGAAAAGATTATGTAACGTAAGGATGTGAATATTGAATTGCAAAGGTGCTAGGGCAAAATAAACTTAAAGAAATTTATTTGCCACTATTGAAAGAGAGAGAAAGAGAGAGGAGAGAAGAAAAGATGTATTGCTCTTTGTTAATATATTCTTTTTGTCGGTGTCTACTGAAAGAGGGGAAAAGAAGTATTATTTTTACTAATATATTCTCTCTTTTTGCTGCTCTTTGTGAATTAATGAATAAGACAAGATGAAAAGCTGTTAAATTGAAGGTTTCGTTTCTTAATGCTTGAATATTTTGAAGACCTGAGAAAGAAAGTATTTATTTTCTTGTTTTCTTTCTTTTGGTATTTTTTTTTTTTTTAGTGAAGGAAAGAAATAAGGCAAGAAGGTGAAAATATGTGACTTCCAATGCATCAGATTATTGAAGAAAACTGAGAGAGAAAGAGGAAAGGATTTTTTTTTTTTCATTTGCTTCTTTTTCATTCTTTATTCATTTGCCTGTTTTGCGCTCTTTATTCATTCGTTATTCCTTTGTTTTATTTTTCACTCTACTTATTTGTTCGTCTTTATTCATTTTGTTTATTTGCAGTCTTCAGTCACTTTTTATTCATTTGTTTCTTTTTTTGGCTATTAACTTGATTATTTACGCCTTTTATTCACTCCTTATTCATTTGTTTCTTTTTCACTCTTTATTAATTTGCTTATTCACTCTTTATCCACTCTTCATTCATTTGTTTCTTTTTTCGCTTTTTATTAATTTGCTTATTCACTCTTTATTCACTCTTCATTCGTTTCTTTTTCACTCTAATCATTTGTTTTTCTTTTCACACTTTCGGGGTAACTTGGACGAAGGGATGAATGAAGCAAGGACGCAAGAAGCCTGGAATGTTATGAAATGGAAAACTCCTCCCTGTGAAATAGAAGTCCAAATATATTGAGAATTGAGAGAGAAAAAGGTGATTTTCTCTTTTTCTCTCCAATTTTTCATGCCTCTGTGGACTTTTCAACTAAGATATGTGGTAAAAACGCTACTCGACCTGTTGCAAAATTTGAATATCTTATAGTGAAAGGCGACATGAAAAGCGAAGAGTAGAAAAGTTATCGTACAGTATTATTTATTTTATTTTTTTTTTTTTACACGTTTCTCTTTTTGGACTAGAGCAAAGAACACGTGGTATAAAATGCAATAAAGTCAAAGAATTGTGATTTGTTGAAAAGATCTTACTGCGACAAAATATATAGCAAGACTAAACGAAAAAGAGAGAGCTATTTATCTTCTCTTTGCTCATGCTTTCTTGGACTTTGAACGAAGTGAAGCAAGAAGGTCGCATCTGTAATGTAATGAAAAGACTCCACTGAAATGCGACGGGAAAAGTTAAGTGTAAATAAGAAAAGGAATTATTTTGGCTTTTTCCATTTTTTCATTTTTTTTTTCACATTTCTCTTTGGTGTTTTGAAAGAAAAAAAAAATGGTGAAAAATGCAATAAACTGGAACCGAATACGAAAAAAAGTTATTTCCATATTTTTCATGCTTTCTTTCTCCCTCTTTGGAACTCAGTGATTGGAAAACACAACAAAGTCAAAATGTCAAAAATAAAAACACATTACTCTGAAAACCAATAAGATAAGTGAGGTGAAAGGTGAAGAAAAATTATTTCAGTACTCTCTCTCTCTCTCTCTCTCTCTCTCTCTCTCTCTCTCTCTCTCTCTCTCTCTCTCTCTCTCTCTCTCTCTCTCTCTCTCTCTCTCTCTCGGCACTTTTAAACAGAGAAACGTGATAAAAAGGCACCTAATCCGAACTGTTACGAAGAAGAAGACAAAGAGAAGACTATACAGCGAAATGCAGTTAGCCTAGTGTTACGCAGAACTTGAAAAAAAAAAAAAAAAATTAGATGTTTTCATGTTCATTTCATATTCCTAACTCTTTTTTGGACTCGAGGAAAGAAGGGATGAAGGTGATGGCCGCCTCTCATTCTCCTCTTACTCTTTTCATTCTCTTCTCATTCTTCTCATTTGTGTGCTGAAAGTATCGGTTTTTAATGCAAGAAGTTAATGGTTAATACGAAAGTAAGAGGAGACTGTGAGCAATTATGTAATGAGGCTTTTTTTTATTTTAGGATTCATTAAAAAGGAGGATCAGTATTTTTTGCAGCATTTCATGAGAGAGAGAGAGAGAGAGAGAGAGAGAGAGAGAGAGAGAGAGAGAGAGAGAGAGAGAGAGAGAGAGAGAGAGAGAGAGAGAGAGGTAACAAATGAAAAGAATAGAAAAAATACTGTTATATTTTACTTTTAGACCATAACATTTAAAGATTATAGGAAGAACACTTTTCTGTCTCCTTTATTAACGTTTTTTGTTCCTTAGATTTATTTAAGTGAGTGTCACGTTACTGGAAAAAATACAAAAACGAAAACCGAAAAAACGAAGGCGATCTCTGGCTCTGTTCTTCCAGTAGTGTGTGCAAGTGACGACATGATGGCCTGTCAGTAGTCAACCACACTCACTCTCACTGTGTCTAGTGTTCTTAACCCTAAGTCCTCAAATCTGCTGTTAGTCTCCTCCAAACCTTGACAACCGAAGGATTCTTAGCAGATCTTGAGGCTCAGGTCTATATTCTTAATTCTTTCACTGACACGAAACAATTAGCAGCACCAGAAGGAATGCGTGAAGTCTCTATAAGCACCTGCAAGGAAGTTAGCGATGAAAAAGAATACATTTTGCAATTTCTTCCCAGTTCAAAGATTGGATGTGGCTGCAGAACAAGTAAAGATGTCTCTGAATGATTGGTTATGACAAAATAATGAGATACATCGGTTATGAAAGACAAGAGAACTGGCTCTAGAATTATAAGGAAAACACCTATGAAAATTCTGGTAACTTACATTATCGCCCGTTAAGAATATGAGTAAAAGACGAAATGTTCAAGATATATGGGCCTGAATAAAAAAACTGACACGAATTATAAAAGAAAACATCCTTGAAAGCTCCAGTAACTTCCACTACAGCTTGATGAATCTAAGAGATAACACGACAAAAGGCTTATGCATACG
>NC_087191.1:10506966-10511966 GCF_035594125.1 Scylla paramamosain
TGTTTGTTTGTTTATTTGTGTCTTTTTGTTTTTGTTCTAGTTGATGTTGTTTGTTGTCGTTGTTGTTGTTGTTGTTGTTGTTGTTGTTGTTGTTGTTGTTGTTGTTGTTGTTGTTGTTGTTGTTGTTGTTACTACTTCTACTACTACTTCGAAGAAGAAAAAGACGAAGAAGAAGAAGCCACTGCCACAACTACTACGGTCACTTCCACACACACACACACACCACCACCACCACCACTGCCGCCACCACCACCACCACAACAACTATCAGATGATTCATACACCATATGACTCCCTACGGACGGAACCTAACAATCCAAAAAAAATAAAAATAAATAAAATCACGATGACTTGCAAGAAAAGCTACATAATCACACACACACACACACACACACACACACACACACACACACACACACACACACACAGAGTGCCCTTATAATACACACCAGTACACCTCCACAGACACATGGCAATATCATTTAACGCATCATTAGTATTATTTTCCATCTCTTGTTTTCTCTTAGTGATGCAATACTGACGTCTCACTGCCAGGGTGGTCAGTGCGGTACGATAAGTTGGGCAGTGGCATGACTTCTCCACTAACCAACCTCAAACTTGCGTCATTTCTCCACTAATAATTGTGTTGTGGTGACCTGTGCTCTCTGACCGACAACCCTGGTGAGCTGAGAGAGAGAGAGAGAGAGAGAGAGAGAGAGAGAGGGGGGATTACTTCAGATTACTACTATACAGGATTAATGCGCCTGTTCATGTTCATTTTTGATTTGTGGTTCGTTAATTAATGTTGTTTTTATTTTGCTTTCATCTCTGCCTGTGTTTGCGTCTCTCTCTCTCTCTCTCTCTCTCTCTCTCTCTCTCTCTCTCTCTCTCTCTCTCTCTCTCTCTCATGCACTTTATTAGCCTTTATCAATCCATCCATCTCATCATTTTATTTAGTTTCTTCATCTATCCATCCAGTTGAGAGAGAGAGAGAGAGAGAGAGAGAGAGAGAGAGAGAGAGAGAGTGTGTGTGAGTGTGTATGTGTGCGTGTGTTTCAACATTTCCTCTCCTTTAATTGGCGCATCACTGGAACCTGTACAGCTTAATGAAGGAAGCATCAACATTGTGAACTAAAGTGAGATGCCTTGTTCATTTCTGCCTTGCCCATACGATCAGTGAAAGCTCTCCAACATTTTTTTTTTCATTCAGTTCTCATCTTTCTCTTTTTGTATGGTAATTTTTCAGAACAGGTTTAATTGTCTTCATGTGTGTGTGTGTGTGTGTGTGTGTGTGTGTGTGTGTGTGTGTGTGTGTGTGTGTGTGTGTGTGTGTGCGTGTGTGTGTTTCAATTATCTCCCTTTTTTTGTGGTGATTATGCAAAACAAGCTTGTTTCTCTGATTGTACGTTCGTGTATGTGTGTGTGTCTGCCTGTGAAGTGCAGCTGTTTATCCCTAGCAACCAAATTGTGTGTGTGTGTGTGTGTGTGTGTGTGTGTGTGTGTGTTGATTGGGGTGAATCATGGAGGTGTTTTTGTCCTTGTTTACGTGGCGTGAGTTTCAGCTTGACTTGTTGATGCCAGAGAGAGAGAAAGAGAGCGAGAGGTATACATTTTTATTAATCAAATGAATCAATCAGCCTTCCTATCTATGGATTCCTCTAATAACCACCTGACAAGGATTCGAGGTCCCATTCTGTAGGGCATCTCTGGAGGAAAGTCACACATTCTCAGATATAAAAGATCAAATCATTCTAAGTTGGAAATCTTCTTTAATCAAATCTTTTAACGTCAATGTTTAGAAGTTACATGACGTAAAAAAAGCTCTCAGCATTGGCGAGGGGGAGAGGAAGAGAACGCAGAGTGGCTCAAACATAACGCACGCCATGTGGCAACAGTGACCTTCACACCCCCGTGACCTCAACGTAGTAGAGGGATGGCTCGTGTCCAGCCACTTCCCACTGATGTGCCGTTCATATTTGATTAAATACCCTATAACTTCTAAACCGAGCCACTCTTGTCACCGAGCAACCTAGTGACTAATGTAAGAGGTGACCAGTATTTTCACTTATTCATTCACCTTTTCTGGTAAACTCTTGAACTCCTTGCCTCCTTCCGTTTTTCCTCCTTCCTGTGACTTGAATTCTTACTAGAGGGAGGTTTCATGACCTCTTGTCCTCCGTTTTATCGGTAATCCTTTTGACTTTTCTTTGGTGACTGGCACTCTAGTGGACTTTGTTTTTTTCTGTTGCTTTTTTTTTTTCTGTTGCCGTAGGTCAATATCCATCTTACATAAAAAAGTGGCAAAAGTAGTAGTGATGTTACAAAATTACTAAGGTCAGGAGATGGAGGCAAGATAAGGAAAAAAAAGTGAGATAAGGAGAGAGGGAAAGCAAGATAAGGAGAGAGAGGAGGCAAGATAAGGAGAGAGAGGAGGCAAGATAAGGAATGATTTACTGAGATATACTGAAGAGTGACACCAGTTCGTATCATCCCCACTAACTTCACCCGCAAATGAGACAGGCTATTTATTTATTTATCTATTTTCTATTTATTTTAGGGAAAGATATTGATTAGCAGGGTTATTGTTTGTGTTACTTCTGGAAATGTAGTAGTAGTAGTAGTAGTAGTAGTAGTAGTCGTAGTAGTAGTAATGGTAGCGGAAAAGAACAATTACTCGTACATGAAAATATTCGCAAGTTTAACTCATTCAAAACTTTCTTTTCTCGCCAACAATTCTGGAAATCAACTAAGATTAAAAAGAACACACACACACACACACACACACACACACACACACACACACACACACGAAATAATAAACAAGTACCTACATAGAAATAAAACATTCAAAAGGACTCGTATTCATATGAAGTAAAGTAAACACGACGAAACACCGAATCATATAAGTTTCTAATCTTAATGGTGACTCGCTGCCTCGGATGTAGGAAGGGCGGCGGGGAACAGACACAGACAGAACAGTAAGCGATCCGAGAGGCTAAGTCCTGCATTAATGTGTAAAATAAAGGTGAGATTAGGTAGGAGGTCTGGTGCAGCTGGGTCGTGGGTGGGGGCAGAGGCAGGACAGGCGGTAGGGGTGTGTGGTTAGCAAATTCAGAGGCAGTAAGCGTGAAAATGCCACAATAAATGTCCAGGGAAACAGCGTTGTGGTGGCGAACTGTGAAACTAAAACAGGACCAAAGAGAAAAACTGTTGTAATTTACCCACTTGTGCATTCTTATTATTAAATGTTGTGGTGTTTTGTGAGGAAAGGTGACTCTGTTTGTGTTTGTGTTTGTGTTTCTGGTTGTGTTTCTGTCCCTGTACATATTCGTGCGCACACACACACACACACACACTACTACAACTACTACTACTACTACTACTACTACTACTACTACTACTACTACTACTACTACAGCCAGAATGCAAGTTAGATAGCTACATATGACCAAAAGAAAACCGCAACCCTCCCTTACACACACAAAGACACTGTTCACAGCACTTTAGTTATATATGTAACCTCTACCCTTTTTCCTTTCCGGCAGAGATGTGGCTGGAGGTGTTGGCTGTGGTGGTGGCGCTGGTGGCGGTACTGTTGGGCTACAGCAAGTACAAGAGGGCGTACTGGTCATTCCGTGGAGTGCCCTCTGCCCCAAATTCACTACCCTTTGTAGGACACACGGTGCCCCTCATGAAGAAAGCAAGCTGGCTGTACACAGACAAGGTAATGGTCGTGGTGGTGGCTGTAGTAGTAATAGTAACAGTAGGAGAAGGAAGGGGACTAATAATAATAATAAAAATAATGCAGTAGTAGTAGTAGTAGTAGTAGTAGTAGTAGTAGTTGTTGTAGTAATTTGAGGAGCAATATACAATGAAATATACAAAGGAAGACCTAACAGCGAGACATTGAGATCATCACTATAAGCCTTTACTATTCTACATTAACTACTAGTGGTAGAGACAGGATACTACAGCAGAAAACCCTTCATAACAAAGAAGGAGGTGGAGGAGGAGGAGGAGAAAAGAGCTGCGAGGATTGGAAGAGAGAAGGAAAAAAAGGGAAAGGGGAGAATGAAGTACAGTAGCAGGATATACGTAGTGATAGGCTCATCCACCGTGACAGGAGACGTCACTGAACCACTGCACTCTGGTGTCCGCAGCTGTACAGAGAGCAGGGCGCGAACAAGGTGCTGGGCCTCTATCTCTTCCACGTGCCTCGCCTCTTTGTGACCGACCCGGAGCTGGTGAAGACTTTGCTGGTGAAGGACTTCGACCACTTCGCTGATCGCGTCAACCTCTCAATCAATAATGAGGAGGAGGAATACTTAAATGAACTCCTCACCAAAGTCAAAGGGGACCACTGGAAGGGCGTGCGCTCCGTGCTGTCACCTTCCTTCACTTCTGGGAGACTCAAGACTATGTTCCCGTTGGTGGAGGACAAGGCTGATCAACTGATCACCTATATCAAGAAACAAATCAAAAGCGACCCTGCGATTCAGCTCAAAGAAACCTTCGGGCTTTACACACTAGAGGTCATTTCATCGTGTGCCTTTGGGGTTGAAACAAACGCACTTACAGACGGCAACTCCATCTTCAAGGAAAAAGTAGACGCATTGTCCAAGCCTTCCAAATGGAGAATTTTAAAGATATTAGGCGCTCTGATGATCCCGTGGGTCTACAAAATACTGAAAATTCGCATCTCCACGCCGGAGAACACGTTCTTCAAGGAGGTGGTGGAGGAGAACATCAGGAAGAGGGAGAAGGGGGAGAAGCGCGGGGACTTCCTGGACATCATGCTGGAGGCGCGGGAGGACCAGCAGAACCCAAGTGCCAAGACGCCAAAATACAGTAATGTTATGTCACTTTGTTTGCTCTCTCTCTCTCTCTCTCTCTCTCTCTCTCTCTCTCTCTCTCTCTCTCTCTCTCTCTCTCTCTCTCTCTCTCTCGTCGTCCATATTTTTAGCTTTGCTTTTTGCATTGATAGTAAAAGTGGAAATTAT
>NC_087191.1:10514466-10516966 GCF_035594125.1 Scylla paramamosain
AGGCGAGATTGAAGCTGTTAAATTTACATTCTTTAGAGAGACGTAGGTTAAGAGGGGACCTGATAGAAGTCTTTAAGTGGTATAAGGGGTATAACAAGGGGGATGTAAGCAAAATTCTAAGGATCAGCAACCAGGACAGAACAATAAATAACGGGCTCAAGCTTGAAAAATTTAGGTTTAGGAAAGAGATAGGAAGAAATTGGTTCTCAAACAGAGTGGTAGATGAGTGGAACGGACTCAGTAATCATGTTGTTAGTGCTAGGACACTGGGGAACTTTAAGAGAAGATTAGACGGGTTTATGGATGGGGATGATGGGTGGAAATAGGTGAGTATATTTCATTCAGGGACTGCCACGTGTAAGCCTGGTCACTTCTTGCAGCTTCCCTTATTTCTTATCTTCTTATGTTCTACTTTTCAGAAACGCTTCGAATGTACCCACCTGCACACGCGACTGAGAGGCAGTGTACCAAGGAATACAAGTGAGAGAGAGAGAGAGAGAGAGAGAGAGAGAGAGAGAGAGAGAGAGAGAGAGAGAGAGTGTGTGTGTGTGTGTGTGTGTGTTTCAGTTTTTATGAAGTTAATTTGCATTTGAAATTTTTCTCTATCTTTCAGTCATTTGTTATTTCCTTTTTCCTTTCTTTCTCTTTCTTCTTGTCATCATCCTACCTTCCTGCCATTGTTTCCTTTATCTTTGTTTTCGTCCTCCTCCTCCTCCTCCTCCTCCTCCTCCTCCTCCTCCTCCTTTGGCATGTTAGAATAGGTTAGATTAATGCAGGTTATAACACATTACGTTTGATCTTAATATAGTAATTTCAATCAGATTAGGTTACATTAGGATATGTTAGGTTAGGTTACGATAGAAGAGTGTTTTTCCTGCTAATAATGCAGAAATCTCGTTAATATGTCACTAGAACCGTGAAAACACCCTTAAAATACAGTGTAAACAACTGGAGCCTTTTAAAAATAGTGGAAGTGTTTCACAATATGGCGACATCACATAGCATTGTCTACAGATTGGCCGAGCCTGAAATCACCATAACTTCTGACGTGGTGATCACGGTGCCCATCTGGAGCCTGCACCACGACCCGCGATACTGGAGGCGCCCGGAACCTTCATGCCGGAAAGATTCCTGCCTGAGAATAAGGATAAGATAGTCTTCGGGACCTTCCTTCCCTTTGGCCTTGGTCCGCGAAACTGCATAGGTAAGTATCAGAACACGAGGGAAGCTGCAGGAGGTCGTTCTGTCTACACGTGGCAGTCCCTATATAAAACAAGCCTATCTATTTCCTCCCATCACCCTCATCCATTACTTCATCTAATTTTAAAGCTACCCAGTGACTCGGCACAATAATCTGAGTCTATTCCAGTATAGGTCATGTACGGTTTGGATTTAATAAAGGAAAGAGTCGAGGATAAAACAGGGCAAGGAAGATAGCAGATAAACGTTAAATATTGCTGTAGAGTCTGGTTGATCAGGCGCCATTCGTAACGAGTCAGACTCTCATTTGCTTCTGCTGGGTTCCGATTCCCGGCGTCGACTCCTCACGGTCCCTTCATCCCAGTCTCGGTGTCTCATTCAAGCTTAGGTGTCGAGAAGATGCCTTACTCCAGCGGCGCTTACGTCATGTTTCTCTTCACTGTTCTCCTCGTCTCTAGCTCTGCCCCTGATCCGAGGTAGAGAGAGTGAGGGAGGTAGGAGAGCAGAGGAGAGGCGAGGGGGGAGGGGAGAGAGAGAGAGAGAGAGAGAGAGAGATGGGGGATAAGGAAGGAAGAGAAGAGAAGGGAAGGGGAGTCTCTGATATCACTGTGACACCTCTGCATGACGCGATCGCCACTAAATGTTTAATCCACATCTCTTCCACCTCCTTCTATTCCACATCGGTGACTAACTGTTTCACATTGAATTTTGACCTATTCCAGTGAGTTGTGTTTTATGGGGAAATTTCTCCTATTCCTATATTATTATTATTATTATTATTATTATTATTATTATTATTATTATTATTATTATTTTTATTATTATTATTATTACAAGCGGGACTCCTGGATATACCACAATATGATAATTTAACTATTACAACATTTGATATGTATACTTAATTAAGTAGAAGAGGAGGAGGAGGAAGAAGTAGAGTAGAAAGAAAACGAAGGGACGTTTAGAGAGCTTAGTTGAAATGTGTATGTAGTTATGATACCAAAACGTGAGACATGGAGGAAAATTACAACCGTATTAATATATAAATTATTATCATCATTATTATTATCAACATTATCATTATTATTATCATTACTATTATTATCATTACCACCACCACCACCAATACCACCACAGGCATGCGCTTCGCCCTGATGGAGACCAAGATCGCCCTGGCCAAGACGCTGCTGAACTTCCAGATTAGCTGTGTGCCCGGCGAGGAGGAACTGATGTTAGACCCCACGCCAGGACTGCTGAGGGCTGCCAAGAACACACGCCTGGTCTTCACGCCCCTAGAGTAGAG
>NC_087191.1:10521966-10534466 GCF_035594125.1 Scylla paramamosain
TGTGGTGTAGTGTGGCAGTGTTGGTAGTAATAGTGTAGTAGTAGTAGTAGTAGTAGTAGTAGCTATGGTCTGGTAGCGATGGTAGTAGTGACGTTATGTAAAGCTTTCAGTAGCAGCAGCAGCAGCAGCAGCAGCAGCAGCAGCAGCAGCAGTGATGGTGGCGGTGAATGTGGTGGCGCCAGATACAACACAGGAACCTAATATCAAGCACACAGGAAGTAGTGGAGGCTGTTGAGCAAAAAAAAGGACCACGTCAGTCCCCCATAGGTACAGTGACGGGATGGCTGTGCGCAGAGGAAACGAACGCCGCACCTTCCTCCTCCTCCTGCTCTTCCTCCTTTTCCTCCTCTTCCTTGTGTTTCTACCGCAAGACACCACGGCGACCAAATTGCGTGGAATCAGGATCTCAAACGACCCCAATCTCTCAACACCAAGAAACCTCACGGATTTGATCTCCAGAAGCGACTTAATCTTGGGATGTTACCTTAAGACCAAAGGAAACCCAACACAAGAACATCCCTACTTGACAATCCATGCGTATTATCTCACATCCCCATGCCATAATTATTACTACAATGATTCCACCTTCACGTATGCTACCAATAGTACCATGTCTCTCAACGCAAAGTACTATTTGTTCCTGAAGCTTCTGCAAGGGGAGGAGATAGAAGAGGAAGAGGAAGAGGGTGCTATGGAGTTGTACAGAGTTATTGGTTCAGTGAGTTCTTGGAAACTCCGTGGGAATATGAGTGAAATTTTCCATTACTATTCTGGTGAGTTGGTGTGTGTGTGTGTGTGTGTGTGTGTGTGTGTGTGTGTGTGTGTGTGTGTGTGTGTGTGTGTGTGTGTGTGTGTGTGTGTGTGTGTGTGTGTGTGTTTTAAATGCATGTAAGTTACTTCATTTCCACTTTTCCCTATTTCTTCTCTCTTTCTACTTCCTCCTCCTCCTCCTCCTCCTTTCTCTTCTTTCTTCTTTCTCCTCCTACTCTTTCTTTCGTGCCTCGTCCTCACCATTCCCATCATCATTCTTATTCTCTCCTCCACTCTCCTGCTGCATCCTTTGCTTTCCTCCTGCTCGTTTTCCTCCTCCTCCTCCTCATCATCATCATCATTATCCTCATCATCATTCTCTTCTTCCTCCTCCTCCTCCTCCTCCTCCTCATCATCATCATCATCTTCTTCTTCATCATCATCATCATCATCTTCTTCTTCTTCTTCTTCTTCTTCTTCTTCTTCTTCTTCTTCTTCTTCTTCTTCTTCTTCTTCTTCTTCTTCTTCTTCTTCTTCGTCTTCGTCTTCGTCTTCTACTACTACTACTACTACTACTACTACTACTACTACTACTACTACTACTTTTTTGTTTTATTTTTCCTCATCAGCCTGCTCATCATCATTACTCTTCTTTTCCCCTTCCCTGGCGCATCCTTTATTTTTCTCCTCCTTTTCCTCACTCCTCCTCCTCCTCCTCCTCCTCCTCCTCCTCTTCTTCCTCCTGGCCAAAATTACGTAATACCGACTCACATAAAGAAGGAACATTCGTATTTTAACAAAACTCATTACATCCCATTTTCTTCCTTTCTTTTGCTCTCAGAATGCTGGCAATCCACACTGACCTTGACCTCTTCTTCTCCGATGTACACTGAGGTCACAGGTCAAGTCACGGAATTCCAGGTCACCCCAGGAGCCCAGATCAACTTGACGTGTCAGAGTGACCGGCTTCGTACTGCTCTCAATGGTCATCCTTTCAGTGGTTATAATTTGACCTTAATTAGGAGAAGTGAGGTCAGTATGTTTCGTTTTCCCTCGTTTACATTTTTCCGTTTTCTTTGTCTATTTATCTGTTTGTTGATTTATTTCATTATTTTATTTTATATTGTTTTTTTTTCTTTTTGTAAGTGAAGTTTGTTTTTTTTTTCTATTTTCTTGTTTTTTCTTGTTTATTTATGTTCTCTCTCTCTCTCTCTCTCTCTCTCTCTCTCTCTCTCTCTCTCTCTCTCTCTCTCTCTCTCTCTCTCTCTCTCTCTCTCTCTCTCTCTCTCTCTCTCTCTCTCTCTCTCTCTCATCCCTGTTCCCTTCTCCCCGGTAGACCAATGAGGAGCAAGAACACATCGTGACGTCACGGAACAGGTCCATCGCTGATTTGTGGAAGCCGAGAGTGATGCCAATCCAGTACACCTGTGACGTGGCGTGGCCCGGAGAACCCAACAGGATCCTGGCCTCAAAGCACGCCACTGTCAGATATATCAGTGAGTGGCAGTAGTAGTAAAAGTAGTAGTAGTAGTAGTAGTAGTAGTAGTAGTAGTAGTAGTAGTAGTAGTAGTAGTAGTAGTAGTAGTAGTAGTAGTAGTAGTAGTAGTAACAGTAGTAGTAGTAGCAGTAACTGTAGTGGCGGTGTTGGTGGTGATAACAATATTCGTACTGTTGATATTCCTCTTTCAGACACAAGCAAGGAGCCAAGCCTTCATCTGAACACCCCCTTCAACACCTCTTCCTCCTCCTCCTTCATCTACACGGCCTCCTTCACCTTCTGGGCGCACCCTTCCTCCATCTTCACGTGGAGTCATCCTAATGGTAAGTAACGGTTAGGGGAAGGGCTGCTTCTCGTCCCCACGCCAGGTCACTGCGGGCCTCCTGTGCACAGAGACTTCTAGAACTATGCCTTGAATTCTGTTCAATGATGTACTTATCTAAAATATGTACTTAGGTTTGAGCTTAGCATAAATCTCAAGCACAGTAACAGGTACAGTAAGAGGTTGTGACAGTGCAAAAGTCATTTGTAATTTTCAGTTTCGTGTTGTTAATGGAATATTTTTTTCTTTTTCGGGTGAGAAAAATACCATTGATCTTTGCAATGGTTTGAGTGGATGATTTATGTCTTTCTTTTAAGTAAATTCGATGCCGCGAAAGACACGCGTCTTTTGTCTCGTTGTTTTACAACCTTGAGCCGCGACGCTCGCACTCAGCAATGCCAGTCCCTTCTTGTCCTTTGCAGTTTAGTATGGAGATGGTGACTCCTGAGGCCGAAAAGGCCAATACAGGAAACAGCTGGACCGATGACGAGACTTTCCTTCTCGTCCAGCCAGTATAAGAGGAGAGAAGTGGCCTGGAGGGCCTCACTCACTCAGCGGCACGAAGAAGCTGCATGGGCCTCTATTACTAAGCTAAACGAGACGCACGGCAGCAGCAGGACACAGGAAGGGCCAAAGTCATCATTGCTGCACAGCTGCATTTCTCATTGGCTAAATAACACAGTGGAATTATTACTTCAATTCCTGGAATGAATGCATCCCTCCTTCCCGTGGGGCTCGCCAAGGCATCTCCCGCCAAATTTGTCACAAATAACATTCCTACCGATCTAGTCTGTACATTTTCAACAGTTCAGTCAGTCACTCAGGTCAGCGAGAACAGCTTTGCGGCGCCGACAGTTCTTGAGGTGGCGGGCTCGGACTCCGTGACGGTCGGCCATCTTGCTATCTTATTGCTAAGCATAAACTTAGGCACGCCTCGGACCGTGCTTCACTTTCCGGCGCGCTAAGAATAATACTAAGCACTCTTAGCAACTTTAGATACGATATTAAGCACAACGTTTGGGATAAGCCCCGTCCCTCTAGTTAAGAGTCTTCGTGGTACATATTTACGTTTTTGAGTCACATGAAGACCAGTCATTCCAGCTGCCTTTTATCTTTAGTGTTGGTTAATGCAAGTTGTGTATTCCAGTCTAATCCGTCTGATTACAGCATAACCTAAACAACTTTAGCCTAGCCTAACTCTCTCTCTCTCTCTCTCTCTCTCTCTCTCTCTCTCTCTCTCTCTCTCTCTCTCTCTCTCTCTCTCTCTCTCTCTCTACGTCGATAACAGTGTTGATAGATGTAAATAGGTGCGCTTCATACAGGGGCTGCCGCTTGTAGGCCTGATGGCTTCTTGCAGCTTCCATTATTTTTCTATACTTTCAGGATCCGTATTAGAAACCGGACCGTGCACCAACATCAGCAGCACAAGAGAACGATGCCAGTACAGGGAGCTCAATCTCAGTATAAAGAACGGCTTCACTACAGCTGACGTCGGTAACTACACCCTTAGCCTCGCCACACCGGGCTATGCTGCAGTCAGTGTCATCACCCCGTTTTCTCCCAAGTGTGAGTCATTCGTTTTCTTTGTGTAGTATTGTTAAGGGGGTAACTTTTACTAAGGAAGTGTTTCGGTGATTTTCTTTTATGGATATGCCGTTTTCTTTGTTAACTATTAAAGGGGTTGCTATTTTAATGGAGTGTTTGGAAGGTAGATGTCTTTTTTTTTTATTTGTGTGTCATTTTCTTTGTGCATTTTTCAGGGACTGACTTTTTAATTGCTGCGTGTTAGTGTTCAATGATTTTTTCTTATGTGTAAATAATTTTCCCTGTGTTGAGGGGTAAGTACGTCATTAAATGTTCAGAAATCTCTATAACATATACAATTCGGAGGTGATGCAAACAAGAGCACAGGTACAGAACTTTATTCCTGAGAGGTGTCGCTTTACATTCATTCCTCTGAAGAAGCTGTAAAGTAAACAAGTCACCAGTGAACGCCTGTGCCTATGTCCTTGTCTCCGTCTCCACTTGATCTATTTCTTTCTGTCATTCTTTCTTGTCTTCTTTTTGAGTGTTGACTTCGTTGCCACTGTAAGACAAGAGCGATGTACAGATGCTCCCAAAGTTTTTTTTTTTTTTTTTCAAAGTATTATGCAAACTGTGGTCTAATGAACAACAACAACAACTACTACTACTACTACTACTACTACTACTACTACTACTACTACTACTACTACTACTACTACTACAGCAACAGCTACTACTACTACTACTACTACTACTACTACTACTACTACTACTACTACTACTACCACTACTACTACTACCACCACCACAACACCACTACCACCGCCGCCACCGCCACCACCACGACAGCTGCTGCATTAACTTTTTTTTCTCATCATTATTATTTCAAACCATACACTTTATTTTTTTTTTTATCACTAAAGGCAAATCAAACAATAAGATTACTTTTATCATTATTTTTTTTATCATTATTAGCTCAGCAATTAACTATCTCATTACTAGCCCAAAGCCAGCATTTTCTTTTCAATCTAAGTAAAGAGCTGCTCAGACTAAGGAGCTACAAAAATTATACAAAAAAGACCCAGTGAAGGTGCCAGTCCTTACAGAATATTAGTGAAACGTCTTGAGTATTTCCATCACAAAGAAACTCGAAGGAAGAACAAACAGCAAGAGAGAGAGAGAGAGAGAGAGAGAGAGAGAGAGAGAGAGAGAGAGAGAGAGAGAGAGAGAGAGAGAGAGAGAGAGAGAGAGAGAGATTTCAAGACAATCCTCCAATTTCTGATTATCGTTTCTACCATGTTTAGGAAGTGGCGCCTCGGTTGGGCTTCTTTTTTTTTTCTCTCTTAATTTTTGTTGCCTTTGTTAGCATCCCTCTTACATGAAAAAAAAAAAAAAAAGACAAGACCACTCTCACTCCTCTCCCCTTCCCAGTTCCCCCGCAGAAGACTCGCCTGTCTATTGTGGGCGCAACGGAGAGCTACGCCCTTCTCAACACCACCATCATCGCCTCCTGCAGCTCCAGGGGAAACCCTCCACCTTCCCTGACCCTCAACACCTGTGCTAATAGTTCTATTGACACCTGTGGAGAAGAGGTGAATTTATTCTTTTCTTTTTTTCTTTTTTTTTTTTTGTGGGGGAAAGGGATGGGAGAGGGCGTTCAGCGGACCAGCCAGAGGAAAAGGAAAGAAAAAAAGGTCTTTGTTTTTTCGCTCCCTGGCTTGAAACAAAAGAAAAGAAAGAAAAGTTAACTGTAGGGGAGGGTAATAAAAGAAGGCAGGTTAGTTTTAGTCTCAAATATATCAACTTTAAATTTCCTGTTGTTTATCTCATTTTTCTATCTTCTCTCCATGTCCTTTCCTCTCCCTCTCTCCGCTTCACCCTTTCATTTTCTCCTTCTCTTCTTCTATTCAATTTCCTTTCTCTCTGCTCTCAATCTTCATCTGTCTTCTACCTTTCCTTCATATTACTTCTCCTCTTGTTTCTCTTGTTCTCAATCATCACTTTTCGTCTTCTTTTCTCTCCCTCTTGCTCTAAATTTATCCCTTTCCCTCTTCCTTGCTTTCTCTCTATTTATGTTCCCTTTAGTTTTCATTTTTTCTTCTCTCTCTCTCTCTCTCTCTCTCTCTCCTCTCTCTCTCTCTCTCTCTCTCTCTCTCTCTCTCTCTCTCTCTCTCAAAATGCCCTTTCTAACTTAATCAGTCACCTCTCTCTATCCCTTCCATTAGAACCGGAGATTTTCACGCTAGACACAATAGGCAGTCAGTTCCCCATTTTCTGTTCACTATCCAGGAGGTGACTGTACTGTACACACGATTAAGGACTCACGTGAGGAAAGAGTGGCTGGTTCGCGTCCCTTCAGACACACCTGTGATGAAGCTTACTTGTGAAGCTTCCAGTGATGAGGGGTGGCATTCCGATAGTGTTCAGGTGTATGTCTCAGGTGAGTGATGAAAAGTAGTTTGGGAGTTTCTGTGGGAGAAAGCTGAAATATTGGTGAAAGTAAAGTAATGAAATGAGACAGGTGGTGGAAGGATGGATGTAAAACTGAATGAAGAACAGCTAGAAGAGGAGGATTGCTACAAGTACCTGGGATCAACAGTTGCAGTGGATGGAAGAGTTGAGACAGAGGTGAAGTGCCCAGTGAAGGAAGCATTGAATATAAGTGTTAAGAGAACGTGATGTAGTGGTGCCCTCTGTGGTGTATGGTGCTAAAACATGAAATATGGGGGTAACGGAGAAGAAATGGAGAAACGAAGTGCTTGAAGAGTATGTATGAAGTAACTGGTGTTTTGAAAAAGTTGAATGGACGGGTAGATTAGTTTGTGTTTAAGTGGCTTGGGCTTGTGCAGAGAATGGAGGACAGTAAACTAGTCAGATGTGTGTCATGGAAGGTTAAGAGGGAGGCCTCGCTTGGAGTGGATGAACTGTGTGAAGAGAGCAGTGAATGAGAGAGGAATGACTGCACCAAGCATGAATGACTCTGTGTGAAGGGAAAAGAGTGACTGTGTGTGAAGGGAAAGTGTCAGTGGAGGGTGCACTAAACTGGCGCGGTCTCGTTATTATTATTATTATTATTATTATTATTATTATTATTATTATTATTATTATCTTCATTACTTAAGGTTTAGGAAATGATAAGTGACAAAATTTACTGATATCTTGTTACTTTTTTTTACCTTTCTCTTTTTCTTTTCTTCTTCTTCTTCTTCTTCTTCTTCTTCTTCTTCTTCTTCTTCTTCTTCTTCTTCTTCTTCTTCTTCTTTTCTTCTTCTTTTTCCTTTCTTTTTTCTTTTTTCTTTCTTTCTTTCTTTCTTATATTCTTTCATCACCTTCATTTCCTCCTCCTTCTTCTCCTCCTTCTACTCCTCCTCCTCCTCCCAGACGCCACATCGCTGGAGGAGCACCTGGCAACACTCACCCACCACTGCATAGAGGGAGACAACGTGACCCTGCCTTGCCACCTCAGTGTAGTCAAGGCAGCAGATCAGATCGCTCCCACCTGGAACACCACCACGCAGGAAAATGACACTAAGTTGATTACATGTGAGTGTTATGCTTGGGTTGACACTGGTGATGGTGGTGGTGGTGGTGGTAGTGGTGGTGGTGGTAGTAGTAGTAGTAGTAGTAGTAGTAGTAGTAGTTGTTGTTGTTGTTGTTGTTGTTGTTGTTTGTGTTGTTGTTGTTATTGTTGTTGTTGTTGTTGTTGTTGTTGTTGTTGTTGTTGTTGTTGTTGTGATAGTAGTATTAGCAGTAGTTGTAGTAGTAGCAGTAGTTGTTGTTGTTGTTCTTCTTTTTCTCATTCTAGTTCGGGAAGATCTGAGCCTGGTATGCAGTGTAGATAGATGGATTAGTATCATTACTATCATCATTTCAGTCACTATCTCTATCTTCCCAAACTTCATTTTTTGCCAGACGTTTTTTTTTCTTTTTTTCTCTCCATAAAATATTCCAAAAACTCGCCCACAGACTTCAATTATTTTTTGAGAATTTTGGACCTAGGGCAAGAAAGAAGCTAACAAATTATCGTATGAATCTCAGTATATATGCAGAGCCACAATTTTTCTTTTCTTTTCGAGTTGCTTCAGATTTTCCCGCGGCTTAAGTCTACGGAGAATGTTTGCCGCGTTTCATTAAGTCTACGGTAACGCTTTGCCACATTTCATTAACTCCAGGTGAAAGGTTCGCCGCTTTTCGTTAAATATATGGGGAGGCTTTATCACATTTCATTATTCAGTTCACGCAGATTATTTAGATATCTCTTATAACAACAACAACCACAACAACAATAACAGCAACAACAACAACAAAAACAAAACAACAATAACAACAACAACGACTTCTACTTCTACTGCTACTACTACAACTAGAACATAAGAACATAAGAACATAAGAAATAAGGGAAGCTACAAGAAGCCACCAGGCTTACACGTGGCAGTCCCTGTATGAAATATACCTATCTATTTCCACCTATTATCCCCATCCATAAACCCGTCTAATCTTCTTTTAAAGCTCCCTAATGTCCTAGCACTAACAACATGATTACTGAGTCCGTTCCAGTCATCTACCACTCTGTTTGAGAACCAGTTTCTTCCTATCTCTTTCTTAAACCTAAATTTTTCAAGCTTGAATCCGTTATTTTTTGTTCTATCCTGGTTGCTGATCCTAAGAATTTTGCTTACATCCTCTTTGCTATAATCCTTATACTACTACAACCACATCCACAGCCACAACACCACCCTATTTCTCCCCCTCTCTCCCACTCTTTCTCCCCCACAGACTCCTCCTCGCCTTACCTGCGGACCGTGGCGTTGTCCTTCTCACCTGTGCAAGTCACGGATGCACGTAATTACACCTGCGTAGCGGGGGAGCACAAGGTGACTGTGATTGACCTCCAAGTGACAGGTGAGTCTTAAAGCAGGTTAAGGATTTTTTACTTATTTGTGTGTGTGTGTGTGTGTGTGTGTGTGTGTGTGTGTGTGTGTGTGTGTGTGTGTAGCTCATATATACATAAATACATTGTTATGGATTTGTGATACTGGATGATTATGAATAAGAAAGTTAAGGTTGTTCATGTTTATTTGTATGTTTGTGACTGATAGATAGATAAATAGATAGATAGATAGATAGACAGACAAACAGATAAACAGAAAGATAGATAGATAGATAGAAAAGAAAAGAAATAAATATAGTAGTGCAAATAATTATGTGTGTGTGTGTGTGTGTGTGTTTGTAGGTAATTGATAGATAAATGCATTAGATATATGAATATACTTAACAAAATCGTAAGGAAAAAAAAAAACGATTGCTTTTTGCTGGGCGGAAATATGAAACCATGAGAACCGGTGAAAGATTTAGCTTCTCCCACCCTCCCACCACCACCTCCACCACCACCACCACCACCGCGTTTCTTTTAAGCCAGGATGGGTAAAAAACAGCCGCGGGGAAGAGTTGGCTTGTCGAATATATTCCTTCCTTTCTGGCCTGCGAGGAATATCGAGAAATGCCTCTTGAGTGCTAGTGTCTCAAGGGCAGTGAAAATAATAATGTGATGCCTGCCTCGGAGCGTCCTGGGAGCACTGAGGGTGGAATAAACTGTCCATAAGAATATAAGAACTTACGAAAATAAGGAACGCTGCAAAAAAAAAACCATTAGGCCTACACGTGGCAGGCCCTGTATGAAATGCCTATTTCCACCTATCATCCGTATTCATAAATTTGCTTAATCTTCTTTCAAAACACTCTAATGACTCAGCACTAACAACCTGATTACTGAGTCCATTCCATTCATCTACCACTCTTTTTTGAGAACTAATTCCTTCTTATGTCTTTCTTGAATCTATTTCTTTTAAGCTTGAACCCATTATTTCTCGCTCTATCCTGATTAATGACCCTGGGAGTTTTGCTCACGTCACCCTTGTTATATTCCCTGTGCCACGAGAAGATTTCAACAAGGATCAAACGCGTGTCACAACTCAGACAACGCGATTGCAACACCTCACCAGGCAGGCCGAGGTAATCACCAAAACCTGAGTGGCGTTTTGGTGGGTGGCTTCAGATTAAGGGTTACACTCAGAGAACATCTGTGAAATGAAGAAGTGAGGAGAGCAGGGATGGAATGAGTTACGAAAGTGATAAGAAGGTAAAGGAAAAACTGACATACTTTGGTCATGTTGTAAGAAGAAACTGGAGGAAAATAACTGAGAGAAGATCAAGATTAAGACAGAGTGAGATGGAGGGATGGAATTACGATAGATAAAGGATTGGAGTCATAGAGGAAGATGCAAGGATACTACCAACTGGAGGAGACTCGTACATAGCGCCAACCACTCACTTTAGGAAAGAGAAGAAGAAAAAGGTTGCTAATGGGTGAAAGAGCGAAGGAAGGCTGGGAACACTGTACCTTACCATGTGTTGCCAGTCGCACATTATTTGTCGCTACCCGGGAACCTGCTGTGTCGTGTTTTCCCGGCCTGTTTAGGGTTATAGGCTGCTAATGAGTGACGACAGAACAACGGGAGGCTGGGAACAATATAGCTTTCACATGTTGCCAGTCGTCTTTCATTATTTTCCGCTGCCCTTGAACCTATTGTCTCTTTATTTATTTATTTGTTTGTTTGTTTTATCCTTTCGCTGCCACACTGTTTCCTTTAATCACCAACAACTATTCCTGTACTTAACTCTTAATTAATTTTTTTTGCTCTGAAAACATAGAATTGACTTTCTGTTCTCTCTTTTGTCTTCTCTATCTTCATGCAGACAATTTATTTTACTGCACTTCCTTAAAAATTTCCGTAATCAAAAACAACGTGCAATTAACCTCCTATTCTCTCTTTCGCCTCCTTTGTTCCCACGCAAGGAATTGTTTACTGCGCTCAGAAGGTTAATGCAGTGCGCCAGCAGCAGTGGAAGGGATGGCTGTTGTTTGGCGCACTGGTGTAATAAATTAATCCAATCCAATCAGCCCATCACATGCATGGCTCCTCTTCACCCACGAGGAACTTGAATCAGCCTAGACAATACCCACGTCAGGAGAGAGACACGCTGGCTGACTCACTCCCCCTTCCTTGTTCACGGGAGCACTAAAGGGTTGACACAAGTGAAAAGACTTCACTTTAACTCTTCTGCTGCTGTTCAGTGCATTCTTTCTTAACCTTTTCATTGCTTTTTCTTTTTTTTTTTTTTTTTTTTTTTTGGTAATTATTATACACAACTTTTGAAAGGATTATTTATTTATTTTTTTATTTATTTATTTATTTTTTTTTGTTTTGTTTTACAACTTCTTGAATACTTACTTCCTTTCCTTAGCAGAGATTAAATTAACCTCATTCTCTTTTTTTTTTTTCCTTTGTATTCATTCAAACATTTTTTTTTCTCTCTCTCTTATCATCTACAACTTTTAGAAGGCTTATTATTCGTTTCACAGTCTCTTGAATACGTACTTCTGCAGATGGACAAAGATTAAATTAGCATCACACTTTCTTTTCCTTTATCCTCATCCAAACAATTTATTACAGTGACCCCAGTGGTAAAAAAGACGACCTTAGCAGTAAAGGATTTATTCACTAACTACTTAGAGACAAATTTTCTTGTTCCGCAGTCATCATGGCGGCTGGAAATTGCATTATCTTTTATTTTCTTGTAGATGCTTGGAAAGACTTCACACATTGCTCTTAGTATCGTGAAAAGTTGCACATCTCAGACAGCGACAAGGTATTTTTTTTCTCTCCGTAAAGTATCCAAAAAATCTTATCGACAGAATTCAATTATTCTTCAGAGATTTTGGACCTTGGGCAAGAAATAAATTAATAGATCATGGTACGAATCTGAGTATATATGTAGAGCCATTTTTTTTTTTTTTTTCTAAGTTGCTTCAGGCTTTTCCGCGGCTTCAGGGTAGACTCGAATGCAGGGCCAGAGTAGCAGGCGTGCGCGCTTCCCCTGCACCAGCCACTCATATTTCATTTTGGCGCATTGGTGTTGCATTTGGCCAGAGGGACAACACACGTACGTCGGTCTGGGCGAGACTGCGAGACTGAGATGGTTCGGGCATGTCAGAAGAAGGGATGAGGCAAGTGTGGGAAGGAGGATGCTGGAAGGAGGAAGAGAGGAAGAACAAAGAGGAGATTTATGGATGTAGTGGAAGACATGCAAGTGGTGGGTGTGACGGAGGAAGAAGCAGAAGCATATTAGAGAAGGTTGGTCCGCTGTGGCGACCTCTAATGGGGACAGCTCAAATGAGAAGAGGGGCGTTGCATCTGGGCAAAAAAAATATCTCATTTGGGCGCAGTGATAAACTTCATTGGGGCTCAAGTTTAGAAAAACCGTGTCCTCATTTGTGCGAGAGTGGCTTGTCAACACACTTAACGCTATCAAGAACACTTTTTAATTGTTTATTATACGTTCGTC
>NC_087191.1:10536966-10544466 GCF_035594125.1 Scylla paramamosain
TCTCTCTCTCTCTCTCTCTCTCTCTCTCTCTCTCTCTCTCTCTCTCTCTCTCTCTCTCTCTCTCTCTCTCTCTCTCTCTCTCTCAAAAAAAAAAAAAAATAAATAAATAAAATAAATAAATAAATAAATAAATAAATAAATAAAATGCTTGTAAATGTGTTTGTTTTCGTTTCAATTAGTTTCAAGCGCCACACACGAAGCTTCACTGTATATTCATGTTTCCGCAGTGGAGGAGCTACAAGTACTCGCTGCAGGTTGCCAAGGCGTGGAAGGAGGGCAACGTGAAGGCGCTCAACACATCACTCAGCCTCAGGGAACAGGCGCTTCTCCTTCCCTTTAAGTCGAAGTTTGAGATCTCCAGACACCAGATTACTTTTGGTACTGTTTTTGTGTCGTTCCTTCTCACCATCTGGGTCTTCTGTTTTCTTCTTCTTTCCTTTTCTTTTCTCTTATTATCCAGAAATTTATGCATTGTTTTCTTTGTTTCTTCATTATATTCATCCTGGTATTCTGGGATCCATAACAGATAATGCTTCAGGTCTTTTTATTCTGCCCTACAAGTATCATATGTTGTTATATCAGTGTGTGTGTGTGTGTGTGTGTGTGTGTGTAATTTATCTTAAGGGTTGAGGAAGCTTTAGAAAACTCATTCGAAAACTAGTTATTACTTTTCTGTTGGGATTTCATCTTTTCTTACGTGTCAAAGTACCATATTCGTCTTTTTATTTATTTATTTATTTGTTTATTTCTACCTTTTCTTGGAGTTTTTTTATTTTTTTTTATTTTTTTTTATCTTAATGGTTATGGTAACTTTTGATCATTCACTGAAAAACGAGTCGGATGTTACTTTTTATTGGTATTCCAGCTTTTCTTACACGTCAAAGTACCATATTAATTTTCTGTCGACTTTTTTTCTCTTTATTTTTCGTGTTTCTGTATCGTTTACCTTCAGGGCTGAGGTGACTTTCAAAACTAGTTATTATCTTTCTGTTAATATTCCATCTTTTCCTTCCCGTCAATCAGGTTGGTCAGTGAAAGAAAATAACTTCAAAAAAACCCGCTCAGTTCACCGCTCCCAGGATTACAGAAAGAGTCCCCCAATTAAAGGTAGACCAATTTAGTTCCGAATGCGTCTTGGCACTCCTCCTCTGAGACAGCTCAAGTCGTGGGAAGGAATAAAAACATAAATAGAGTTTCTGAACACGTCAGTGAAAAGAATGAAAAAGTGAAGGTGCTGGTTAACTCTCGCATTAGTGAACTAGAAAGGAATACGACTAAGAATGACCATATATAACAGACAATACTAGAACTTAACTTTTTTATACCCTTACGACATCGCCTCCTCCAGCTGGTTAACTCTTGCATCAGTGAAGTGAGGAGGATTAGAGAAAGAATGACACAGAGTACCAGGGCTTAACTTTTACCTGTCCTTTCTACATGCCTCCTCCACACCCTTTCCTCTTGCATTAGTGAAGAAAGTATAGTGGTAAGATTAATCATCAAAATACGTAACAGACAGAAGCATAACATAACATATATCTATCCCTGTTACCTCCTACCTATTACTGCCACTACCCCTTCTCCACGCTCCCGCAGACGAGATACTGGTCAACTCTTGCATTAGTGAAGAAAGAATAAGTTTATCATACGTATATAACAGAGAGTAGAACTTAATTCCTGTCTACCTCTACCACATCCCCTCTTCCACACTCCCGCAGACAAGATGCTGGGCTGTGGGGCGTTCGGGCGAGTGTACAGGGCAACAGTGGCAGACCTGAGGCCCGGGGAGACTAACGTGACAGTGGCGGTGAAGATGATCAGAGCCAGGAGTGACAAGGCCCAGCTGTTGGCCCTGCAGTCTGAGCTCAAGATCCTGATGCATATTGGCAAGCACGTAAATATTGTGAACCTTGTGGCCACGTGCACCAAGAACATCCACAAGAAAGGTAAGGTTTAAAGGTCTCAGTGCCGCGTGTTGGGAGTCTATACCTCTTCTTGTGGCTTACTTCGCTTTGTGTCGCTTCTTAGGTGGTGCAGTCGTTGAATCTGTTGTTCTTTCCTGTGCTTCTTTTTCTTCTCTTTTACAGTACTGCTTGCTGTGATCTGTCTCCCTTTGTGTTGCTTCTTAAGCTGTACATTCTGTTGTCACTTTTCTCAGTCCTTTTCTCCCAACTCTGTATGAAAAACCTTACATTTTACCCCTTTTCTTATTTATCTTTATCTCCACGAGTCCCAGAACTGTGCTATTTCCTCTGTCCTCTTTTTGTAACCTGCTGTGCCACTCCTCCCGATTAATGGCTATTATTGCTATCACAAGCTGGCTCCACTGATTCTCGTACCTATCACGCTCCATTACCAGGTGTTCAGTGGCCTCCTTCACCCCTCCCCCCCACCACTGACCCTGCAGCTCTGTTCTCGTTCCTCTCCTTCCTGCTGCTCACCTCCAGGCATATCTCTGTTTATGTGTATATGTTAACTTGTGACTTATAGATGAACTTAGTCTACAGCGCCTCTAGTTAGCATATTATAGTACACAGGGTTTAAACTACACTGGTATGTTCATGTCCTTATATTTACACAGTTCTTCCCTCACCTGATGCACACTCCTTGCCTCTATCGCCTCTCCCTCTTGTGTATTTCAGGTATGCAGTATTTTCTCTCTCTCTCTCTCTCTCTCTCTCTCTCTCTCTCTCTCTCTCTCTCTCTCTCTCTCTCTCTCTCTCTGTCTCTCTGTCATTCAAACATCTCCCCCTCCTCAACTTTTCCATGTGTTCTCTCACGTACGCACCCGTTCTGTTCCCCACACTGATAGTTTTTTGTACGTGCCTCTTTGTGTGTGTGTGTGTGTGTGTGGGTGTGTGTGTGTGTGTGTGTGTGTGTGCGTGTGGGTGGGTGTGTGTGTGCGTGTGAGTGGGTGTGTGTGGTTGTAATTTTATAAGAACAACAAAGGAAATGGCTTGAATTAATTTTATGAGTTTAATGTACCTAAGTAGAGAGAGAGAGAGAGGGGAGAGAGAGAGAGAGACTAACAACTATTACTATCACATTTTTCATAACAACCATTTCCTTCAACACCCACCTACGTACTTATATACATACGTACCCCAGCTATCACATATCACAATTAACTGGATTCCTGTAGTTATTTATATATCATCTTTCCTTCCATCAAATGTCTTTTCTTTCTTTTCTTGCCTCCTCCTTCCTCCCTCTTCCTCATCCATCTCTTCTTTTGTAATTAGTTTATGCAATTCATAATAACCAACCTCGTAATGATCAGCCATTCAATATTTTTTTTCCTTTGTTATCCTTTGTGTTTCTTCTTCTACCTCTTCTTCATCTCCCTCCCTCTCTTCTTCCTCCTCCTCCTCTTCCTCCTCCTCTCTCTTTCTTAACTCTCGTTCATCACCACCCTCCTCTTTCTTCTATATTATCTCTCTCGGCAGGCTTCTCTCTACGCCCTTTCTTCTTCCTCCTCCTCCTCCTCTTTTCTCCTCCTTCTCCTTCTTCTTATATTCTCTTACCATTTCTCATCTCGATATCCTTACCACAAATCTCTCTCTCTCTCTCTCTCTCTCTCTCTCTCTCTCTCTCTCTCTCTCTCTCTCTCTCTCTCTCTCTCTCTCTCTAGCTCCTTCTTCGTCTTCGTCTTCGTCTTCTTCTTCTTCTTCTTCTTCTTATTATTATTATTATTATTATTATTATTATTATTATTATTATTATTGTTATTATTATGATTATTATTATTATTATTCATAAGCTTTCCTATTTTTTTCATCACTCACTTTTCACCACCACCATGGCCACCACCACCACCACCACCACCGCCACCGCCACCACTCTTCCCCGGCCTTTGACGCAACAGTGTATATTTGTTTATCATTTAGTTTTTCACTTTCATGTGTTTATGGTCTAATTTCTCTTTCCCCACTCAGTGTTTCTCTCATTAACCTTTAATTTTTGCAGTTTGCCTCCTCTTATTTTCACAAGCTACATGTATTACCAATTTTAACATTTCCTGATTTTCTTTTATATTCAAATACGTAAGATTTACATGATATTTCTATGTTTTTTTTTTCTTTATTACTTTTAAATACATGTACTTTTCAGTTTTTTTATTCCCTTAAAGGACATAATTTTCTTTGTCTATTTTTAAACTTTTTGCCACGTTCTTTGGAAAAAAAAAATCATCATTCGTTAATTTTCTTGATTATATTGCTTTTTAAACGCATTATATATGTTTCTGCCGTTTTTCTTATACCTTCAAACATATTTCGTATCATTCTGGCTCTTATTACTGCCAAACTAATAAAGATTTAAATATTTTTAAGAATTTTTCATTGCTTTTCAAAAATACGTCATATTTTCTGACTTTCAAACACATAATATTCTTTCTTCTTACTTCTAACCTGATTTCTCTCTCTTCTATCTTCCTTACTTCCAACTTTTAACGTTTTTCTCTTTTTTTTGTATTTTTTTCCCTACATTCTTTTCTCATAGTGTCTCCTTTTCCCCTTCCAAACTCATAACATTGTCTTTTCTTTCCTTCTTCCCTTATCTTCCTAACTTTCAAACACATCTTACACTTTTCTTTCATTTACATTTTCTTCTCGTATTATTTTCTATACTTATTTATCATAGTGTCCCCTTTCTCCCCTCTCATACACAATTTTCTCTTTCCTTAATTTCAAAACTGATTTCTCGCTCTTTTTACCTTCTTTACTTTCAAATTGGTCTTATACTTTTCTTTCACTTGTTTCTCTTTCTCGTAATTCTTCCTAGTCTTAATGTCGCCTTTCTCCCTTTCAAACACGTAACATTCTGCCTTTCCTTAATTTCCAGCCTGATTTTTCACTCTCCTGTCTTCCTTACTTCCAACTTTTTACTTATTTTTCTCTCTCGTATTTCTTTGCTATACTAATTTTTATAGTGTGGCTTTTCTCCACTTTCAAGGTACCACACACACACAACATTGTCTTTTGTTAACTTCCAGCCTTTTTTCACCTTCATTACTTTCAAATAAATTTCAAACTTTCTTTCATTAAATTTTCATTCTTGTTTTTTTTTTTTTTTTCTCCTATGGTCATTTCTGTAGTGTCGTCTTTATCTCCTCTTAGGCTCATAACTTTCTGTCTTTTCTCAATTTTCAACTTGATTTCTCGCTCTTTTACCTTCCTTACTCTCAAATAGACCTTAAACTTTCCGTTCACTTATTTTTCTTTCTCGTGCTCATTTTCCTTAGTGTCATCTTTCTTACCCGTAACATTCTGTCTTTTCTTAATTTCCGGTTAGACTTGTCACTCTTTCACCTTCCTAACTTTTACACGCACTTCACATTTTCCATTCATTTGTTTTCCTTTTGCTTATTTCTTTCCTACATTCTTCTCGTGGCTTCTCCTCTCTTAACTTTAAAACGTTCACACACAACATTTTGGCTTTTCCTACTTGCAACCAGATTTTTCACAATATTTTTTTAAAGTAAGGACTATGACCAAGGGCTATAAAAGACTAAATAAACGAATAAATAAACAGAAAAAAAAGGCTTATTCACCTGCTATTCCATAAACAAAAAGAGCCAAAAGGATAATTAAAACTGGAGAAACGTCTTGAAACCTTCCTCTTTAAAGAATTCAAGTCATAGGTAAGATGAAATATAGAAGCAGGCAGGAAGTTCCAGAGTTTACCATTAAAAAGAATTAAATATTGAGAATGCTAGTTAACTCTTGCATTAGGAAGGTGAACAGAACATGGGTGACAGAAAGAAACAAGTCTTGTGCAATGAGACCGCAGGAGGAGGCGAGGCATGCAGTTAACAAGATCAGGAGAGCAGTTTACGTGAAAATAGTGGTAGAAGATAGCAAGAGATGCAACACTGCAGCGAAGAGAGAGGCTGAAGACAGTCAGTTAGAGGAGAGAAGTTGATGAAACGAAATACTCTTTTTTTATTCCATCTTCTCTATCAAAAAGATCTTATGTTATTCTTTCCTTTATTTTTCTTTCGCTTATTTCATTCATATATTCACTTGTCACAGTGTCTCACTCTCTCCCTCCCCACAGACCTCATGTTGGTGGTTGAGTACTGTCGCTTCGGTAATATTCTGGACTACATGAGGCGCCACAGAGCATCCTTCGTCAATCAGCTCACAGAAAACGGGGAGGAGTTCCTGCCTAGCATCGGCCAATCATCAAGCGTGTCTTGCAGCGGCGTGGAAGAAAACGGAGGGAGGTAAGGACTAACTTCTTTAATTTTATAGAAGAGAAAATTCGTTTAAAGTTGTAAAATCAAGGAAGATGACAAAATATATCTCCTCCGGCAAGGAGAGAGAGAGAGAGAGAGAGAGAGAGAGAGAGAGAGAGAGAGAGAGAGAGAGAGAGAGAGAGAGATGTAATAAGTAACTTCTTCATTTATTAAAAAAAAAAAAAAAAACTATACGGAAGGAAAGAAAATAGACCTTTCTAATTATAAATAGCAAAATGAAAGATGAATTAACAATAAATTAGTAAACTGATAAAACTAAACTGATGGAAATGATGCACAAATCAGTTTATCGGAAGAAGTAAAGGAGGAGGAGGAGGAGGAGGAGAGAAAAAAACGAACAAAAAAAAAAAAGCGGTTGAGGAAAGGAAAGAAAGAACGAAGGTAAGATAGAAAAAAATAAATAAACAGAAACAAGACAACGCCTCTCCCATCCCAGCCGTCCCCCTTACCCCCCCCCCTCTCCCAACCATTAAATCTATCAACATCTTAACTTCCAAAAACACCAGGCAGTGGAAATAAAACAAAACAAAACAAAACAAAAAAAATCTAACTTTCCGCTCCAAAAAAAGAAGAAAGACAAGTTATATGCAAAAGAGAAGGAGAAAAAAAGTGTAGCCTAATTAATTCATAGAAGGGAAGACACGAAAAAAACTTATGGAAATCAGTGAAAAACTAAATACCTGTCCCATTCCCTCCCACAAAAAAAGGAAAGAGCAGATGGGAAAGAAAACTGAATGTGACTATAAATTCTGTCATTTATAGAGGGGCAGACATAAGAAAAACAAACAAACAAACAAAAGAGTACGATAATTAATAAAAAGGTACGACATCTAAAGAGAAAACAAGTCTAACAAATAGTGAGAGAGAGAGAGAGAGAGAGAGAGAGAGAGAGAGAGAGAGAGAGAGAGAGAGAGAGAGAGAGAGAGAGAGAGAGAGAGAGACGACTAACTTCTTTAATTTGTAAGAGAGAAAAAAAAAAGGCCAAGTTACAAAAATCAACGAAACGAAAGCAAGAGAGAGAGAGAGAGAGAGAGAGAGAGAGAGAGAGAGAGAGAGAGAGACGTTCCGAAAATGCGAAATCCAGTTTAAATTCCGGATTGCTATCATTGTATATTGTTAAGGGAGTTATTTTTTTAGTTTATCTCCTAAGGGTTGGTTACCTCGTTCCCTCTGCCGCTGTTGCTGTTTATTTTCTTGTTTATGAAAGTTAGCTGCGTGTGTTATCAAGTAATAGTAGTAGT
>NC_087191.1:10549466-10559466 GCF_035594125.1 Scylla paramamosain
GGCCGTCTCCCCGCAGCCTGGGTCAGTGCCCTTTCCCTGGTGTGTCCGTGGACGAGAGTTTCATCAAGGCCCTGGAGAAAGGATACAGGATGGAACGCCCTAAGTACAGCACGCGACCACTGTGAGACGTTGTTGTTGCTGTTGTTGTTGATGTTATTGTTGTTGTTGTTGTTTTTCTTCAGTTCTTGTTCTTGTTCTTATTATTATTCACTTCTTCAGTTCTTCTTCTTCTTCTTTCTTCTTCTTCGTCTTCTTCTTCTTCTTCTTTATGCACAAGGAAAGCAGACCAACAATAAACACCATTTAAAAAAAAAAAGATGTCTGCTAATTTTCTCTTTATCCTGTAATATAAATAAATAAGTTGATAAATAAAAGCAAACATAAATAAATAAATGAAAAAGTAGCTATGTGAATACGTAAATAGGTAAATAAATAATTAAGTAATATCAACGAATTTTAAAGAAAGGGTCAGTTCAGGAATGGCGATAGTACTGTATTCTCTCTCTCTCTCTCTCTCTCTCTCTCTCTCTCTCTCTCTCTCTCTCTCTCTCTCTCTCTCTCTCTCTCTCCACAACATTCTTTTTTTCTTCATCTCATTTTCTGTTGCACGTGACTCATCCTCGTCCCTCGTTTTCTGTTTCACGAAGATTCCTCCTTTTCCGTGTACGTATTTCTATTTCATGTAGACTCAAACAACTTTCTCTTCCCTCGTTATTTGTTTCTTTTATCGTATACCGTCGTTTTCTTTGATTCTTCCCGTTCTCCTCAGGTACCAAGTGATGATGGACTGCTGGGCCACCGCGCCGGAGAGCAGACCTTGCTTCAGCACGCTCCAGGGCAGACTCAGTAAGATGCTCTCACACGGGGACAGCAAGGTGAAGATGATTAAAAGCACATTTGATCACAGAGTTCTTTTTCATGTTCGCTTGATTGTTTGTGCTGTTGGTTTGAGTTAGGCTCGTAATTGTTTGTCTGTTTGTGTTGTTGTTTTGAGTTTTGACTGTTTGTGTTGCTTTTTTTAATTAGGCTCGTAATTGCTTGACTGTTTGTGCTGTTGGTTTGAGTTAGGCTCGTAATGTCCTTTTTTTTCATTAAGATACTGTGCCTTAGACTGCAAATAAGGATTAATTTATACGCTTGTACGTACTTGCCTTGTATTGCTAGTTCTGCGAGTTTAGAAGCTGATGTATAACAATAAGAAATACTTCACAGTGGCTTGTAAATAAGATACCATGCCTTAAAGAGCAATTCAAGGGTTGTTTAATACTCTAACTTATACTTTGTCTCGTATCCCTGGTACTGTAAGTTTAAAAATGGATATAGAACGAAAATAAATGTTTCTGAGTAGCAATGGGAGGATTAATTAACTTGTATCCTAACTCTAACTTATACCATACCTTGCCTTGTATTCTTTAGTACTACGAAGACCTACAGAAGGCAGTGGAGGCGCAGGAAGCACAAGAGGATGAGGAAGAGAAGCAAGATTCCTCCTACCTCAATATGGTCTGCAATGTTGACTACACCAACCTCATGCAGGCCAAGAACCAGAGGCAGGAGGAGCCAGCAGAAGATGACAACCATGATGACTATGTTAAGATTAGCAGTGTCCAGAAAGCTACGGAAGGCCAAGAGATGATTGTGCAGTATGTGACAAACAAAGGGTATGTTTCTCTATCCGGTGCTGAGATCCTGATGGTGAGTAGTGGTGGTGGTGGTGGTGTTGGTAATAGTGATTGGGAAAGGTTTAAAAGTTCTGCTGACGAAGCTGCAGAAGAGAGGGAAGTGTTGTTGTGTTTGTAGTGTTTCGTGGGTGTTGCTGTGTTTGTAGTGTGTTTTGTGGGTGTTGCTGAGTTTGTGTGTGTTTTTTTTTTCTTTAGTGATTCAAGTTATAATATTAGATCATTTAGGTTTACTTTTAATAACAGCATGTCTTATCCTGACTAGTTACTTCTGATTGAGTTTATGACTATATTTGTGATTATGTAGCTGACTAACTGTGTAGCTAACCATCTATTACTTATAACTAAATATTTCTACTTTTACTACTGACTCACATCTCTGGCTGATTAATAAACAACTAGCTAACTAAATGATTAACCTTGTATCCACTACGTAATATAACTAGATGATTCTGCTTCTGCTTAGCAACTTTCATTTCTAACTAGATAACTAACTAGCTAACTGACTAACTGGCATCTCAGTGGGCTTTTTTTATTGAATTTTTGTTGCCCTTGGCCAGTGTCCCTCCTACGTAAAAATAGATAAAATAAATAAAGTAAAATGAAAATAAATTATACTTATCTTAACTAACTGGTAAAAAAAAGATGACAATATTAGGAGATTTCTCTTCCTCCCCCTGCTGATCTGTACTTGTCTGACAAAGATATATATTCGTAAGGTAGAGTAAGGTAGACCAAGGTACAAATTAGCACAGTAATTTAAGGTAAAGAAAGCTGTAGATTAGTAAATTAAGTTGAGTATATTAGTAAGGAGAAGTAAAGTAGATCAAGGTGTAAATTAGCAAGATAAAAGTAAGTTAGAGGAAGGTGTAGGTCAGTAAAAGTAAGGTAGAGTAAGGTACCAGTTGTTAAGGTGAAATAAAAGTTTATTGATTATACCAACTTGGTGTGTAAAGTATTCTGTTTCATTGGTGTTGACCTTGCTGCAGCCGAGATGTGGGATTTGTTGTAAAGAGTTGGTACCCATGATGTGTTCATTTATACTACTACTACTACTACTACTACTACTACTACTTTACATCGCCTGTTATTCACATTCACACCACATGATCTTATCAAAATGCCACTGCCCACATGTGTAGGAACTGACATCCACGGGAGATAAAATGTAATCTCTCTCTCTCTCTCTCTCTCTCTCTCTCTCTCTCTCTCTCTCTCTCTCTCTCTCTCTCTGTAGCAGTAGTAATAGTAGTAGTAGTAGTAGTGGTTTTGTTCTGCGTGTGGCTCTGTGAAAGATTACCGTATATATAATGGCAATAGACACAGGTATATCATCAATCAGACTTCACTACTTTGTCCAGTGAATTAAGACACTTCATAACAGACGAACAAACAAAAGTTGGAAAGTATCAGTATCCTAGCAGGAAATACAAGTTTTGAAAATGACTGGTGCACGGCCGAGAGACTTGAGTGGGCCGGAGTGACAAGGCTGGGAGGGCGGGGAAACTATGGCTTGAAATGTCTGTATAGAAAGTGAGAGAATTCGGAGCCGAGATTTTCCTTCAGTCCTCGCTCAGCTCTGAGATAATAAAAGATTACTGCTGAAATTATGGGGATGGTGTTGTGAGGGTATGATCGTGATTGATATCTATATGATGAGAATAGGACATGGAAGCAGAGTGCCATACGAAGCAAAATAAATACATTAAATGATTTGCGCCCAAAATTCTACCAAAATAAGACTTCGGTGCTGAAAATTACTTTTTTTCTTTCTTTTCCTCCAGAAGCATTGTTATCTCTGTTTTTATTCTAGTGTTCGTTCCCATAATTCATATCGATATTATAAGGAACTTTAGGATAACAAAAGAAAAATATTTTGGACCATTTCGACACCAAAATCCGTCAAATATTGATACACACTATAATATACACACAAAATATATACAAGAAATAAATACTTGCATCTTATTTCATTCACCTAAACATAAAAAAAAAAAAAAAAATGAAGCAACAAACACAAATAATAACTGGAAATACAACAAACAGTTAAAATCACTAAAACACCAAAACAGGACCAAATCAATATAAAAACACATGTAGCTAATTTCACACACACAAAATCACCACAATAAATCAATAAGCACCCACAACAACACGGGAGAACCAGAGACAACGCGGGAAGAACCAGCGGCCCAGTTCCCCAGAGGCAGTAAGTGGTCAACAGCAACATGTCTGACCTGTGGCTGAGGCTCCTGCCAGGCGAGCACGAGTGAGAACAGCCCCTAGAAAACTAAATAAACCCTAGTCCCGCCATGACATAGTGCCCGGGACCTGAACGGGACGAGTTGCACCCCTAATTTTTTTTTTGCTCCTTGGTTCGAGTGAGAAATGGAAAGCCTAACCTTCACTGACAACGAGACGAAGTACTATGGGGATTTATTCAGTCATCTGGACAGTGAAGGCTCGGGGGTCATTCCTGTCAACCAAGTTCATGAGTTCCTAAGGGCGTCTAAGCTGTCCCCAGAAGTCCTCGCTCAGGTAAAGTGCTCGTCTGTGTGTTCGTTTGTGTGTGTGTTAGTTTTCTCGAGTGCTGTTTGTGTTTGGGTTAGCTGTCCAGTCTGCCGGAGGAGTGCTGGAGTGCCTCAAGGGTCAGGCCGGGTCTTGGGCGCCACATAGGTCTGCTGGTGGTGGCTTGTGGTGTGGTGCCAGGGGGTGGAGAGCAGTGCAGTGGGAGTGGTGGCGGGGGCGGTGCAGCAGCAGGTGTTCTGGAGTGCCTGGCTGTGTGGGGCACCAGGGGCAGTGAGGGGTGTCGGTTATGCCCAACCTGTGCTTGTGGGCATTGAGGCAGCAGTGTCCTGTCTGATGTGTCCAGGTGTGGTGTACTGTAAGGCGTCTGGCAGGTGTCTCCCAGTGTAAGGCAGTCTTTGTGGAGGTTACCTTGCTGACTGGTGGGATACTGTCATAAATTGCTTTAATTTTTATGTATCCTACTGCTTAAGCTTGAAACGTATGGAAGAGTGGAGTCTTAAGGTTAACTTAACCTTATGTATCTTTAATAGGAGAACTGCACTGCATTCCTGGCTCCCCTAGAGGAATATGAACTTAAACTCGCATAATAACCTAACTGGGGGCTGCCGCTCCGCTGGAACCCTGCCCCTGAGGGAAACTGACCCTCACGGTGCATGAAGAGGTGCTCACCACGCCGTGATGACACACGACACAGCGCTGCAGACAAAGTGCATGACGTGTCTCAAAAATAAATGAAACTAATTGAAATTGGTGGCTGATGTCAGGTAGTTGGGAGAGATGGGGGAGGTTTCTCATTATTTTTTCAAGATGTTAATAACACATTCATACATGTTTATATATTTGAAAATTGTTAGTTTTTGATGTGTGTTTGTAGCTGTACACATCAGGGTTGGTGGTGTTATTGAAATGCGTATGAAGTTCTGCTTACTGTATCTTCCTAGAAAGCGATTAGTTTTTCACGGCACATAAATGTGAAAGAAGAATTAGTTCTGGCAGATCTTGTCAATTGAAATTTTCGCCCAGCAATTCTTTGTCCAGTACCACTCTCACCAAATCCTGTGATACAGTAAACCTCATTGACTTTCCTGCCCTGCTGGTGGTGTTAGAGCAGTGAGTGTTGAGTTGGGTCAGGGGTTGGTAGCACTACAATTATGAATACAAGACCAGAGAAACCAACACTCCCCCAAAAAATAATCTGTTGGGGTGTTGGTGATGACCTGTGACTTAAGTGATAACACAGACTGACTTGTATTTACCTTGAGTGTCCCGTCAGGGTTCACTGGTGACGACCCCATGGCCAGCTTATCCCTCCTTCAGATCAACCCCTCTGGCTGCAGGACACACAGACAAGCTCTATTTAATGACGTGTGTATGTACTGCAAGTCTATGATTGGAGTGGCACGTGGCATAGTACCTCTGTATGTTCTGAACCGTTTGGTGGGCAGAGGTGGGCTTGGGTCTGGTTTCTGTCACCTGAGAAGAGTATGGGAGTGGTGTGGTGGTGTGGTGCACATGGCCCCTCACTGCCCAGTATCACCAGCCACTAGGGAGTCAGGGAGTTACATTGGCAGTGTATTGTATGGCTAGCAGTGGGTGGATCATTGACGCTTAGCACTTCAACTGGTAATAGCAACACGACTGGGTTAATTTTAATAACCCAAGATGATTTTACCGTGATTTGAAACTGCAGGAACTAGAGTAACTTAAAGGTATGAAGTGCTGGTATTTATTTTGCTGTTAGTGGTGTCTTTTGAAACACTGCATCAAGCTTCCACCAAACCATTTGATTGAAGTCTGAGGAGAGGCTGTATCTGTTATACCTAAGCGTGAAGGACTAGTTGGGTGTGTTCACATTTTGTAGCTTTTGTGTTAAATTTTGTGCGTGTGTTTACTTATTAGTGATTGTGATTCATTTCTTGTGGGTACTAGAGTGTCATTTGGTAACTAGTCTTCTCTGCCTCTGCCTATGAAGTTAGTGACGGTTTTGTTTCTGATAGTATGTGTAGCAGAACATGATGTAGTGAACAACTTCATAAGCATCTCTTTAGTGCAGTGGCTAGCACGTCTGGGGCAATTAGTGTGTACGTCACCCAGCTGTGTATTCACCTTCCCTTTGAGTTCATTGATAAATAGGTACCTTGGAAAACATGGAAAGAGGAACTGTGGAAACCTGGATGTCACAGTGGCCTAGTTTCAGAGTAAGGACTGTCATCCATCACAGACTCAAATACCACAGAGACAGATGAACACTGAGGCCATGCACATATACAGGCCAGACCCCTTGCTTTATCTTTCCAGTGGTCCTAAGAAGTTCACTGTATTTCATGACTATATTTAACCCTTTCAGTGCAATATGTAACAGTTCACTGCAGTCAAAGCAAAGTATGGAATCTTTTTAAGTATCTGTAAAAAATATGAGGATAAAACAATAGATTTTGCAATTTCTAGCCTGTACAGTATTTGGAGGTGGTTGCAGAACAAGGAAACATGTCTCACGTTGGCTAGTAATTATGGAAAGGGGTGGCAAATAACAGTGAAAGGGTTAAATAATAGTTAATTTATGGACTAGTGAGCTGCATTGTATTTAGAACTTTGCAAGGGTTACTAAGAAAAACTAGGAAGAATTAGAGACTTGTTAGGTGGAGGCAGTAGTCTGAATTTGATATTTTTGTCACTTGTACAAACGACATCAGTGCTTTTGCCAGCTGTACGAGTGAACTGGTGTTTATAAATTAATTACGGGTTCTGACATGAAAAAAAAATATGTAAAACTGGAACAAGCATATGTAGATTTTTTATACATACTATAGATTTTTTGTTTCATTGGTTTTGTTTTCAGTTTGATGTATTTTTCATTTATTTTCTGAGATTTTGAAGAACTTTTATAACATGGTGCAGTGTTGTGTGTTAGACAGTGCCTGTGTTGGTGCAGCGAGGCAAACGTGTGTGGAAAAAGACCCCATTGTGTATTGTGCTGTCAGCGAGGTGGTGCACTGACTTATAATGCCCCAGCCACTCGACACACACACACACACACACACACATACACACAGTACCACACACTGCATAGATTTGCTCTTACTACACAAACACATCTCACACAGCATCACACAACACACTACGCACTGCTCAGCCTATACAGCAACACAGTGTCACAGTACTTGGCCCATACAATACATAGCAACTTATAGCAACACAGTACTCGTTGCTAACCTCACACAACCGTATATAGTACAGCACAATACACACAGTCTTCCCTTTAGTTTAACAGCACACAGACACTGAGCACATGATAAAACGCTGCTTAACCCTCATGACATATAACTTAGGTACCACACACACACACACACACACACACACACACACACACACACACACACACACACACACACACACACACACACACACACACACACACACACACACACACACACACACACACACACACACAGATAAATATAGCTGATATGAAGACAGGACAACAAAAGCTTAAATTTTTTCCCATTTGTCACAGCTAAATAAAAAACAACTATGTAACGTTTAATACATTTAGTCGCTCGCACACACCAATGTTCCCTGCCCTTAAAATTGCATCTTAATTATTATCTCATTTCAATTAACCCCTTTGCTTTTTTTTCCCATATGGGGTTTGACGGCATGTAAGTCTCTGCCACATTTTGCAGTTACAGACACGCTGTTTGATATTCATCCTTGTTATGTCTTGCTTCATATTCCACCCCTTGGTCTTCTTTAGTCTTTCCACTGGTCTCCTTCCAACCACTTCACACCAAAACACTTCTGATTTCGGCCTGTACTGAGAAACACTTTGCTTTTTCACCACGACTGTTGTTCAAGGCCACATGATTAGTGGGGTTCTCAAGGGTGTTTCTCCTGTTAATTGTGTAGAAATCTTACTAATCTGTCACTAGAACAGTATAAATACTCTTAAAAAACCAGTGTAACCTCAACCAGAGTCTTTTAAAAGTAGGTCAGTGTGGCGCAAAAATATTTCAAAATTATGGTTCTTTCTTGTGTATAGATTCTGAGTGAGGAATATTAAAACAAAAAATTAGGGGTTGACTTTAACAAAAGGGTAGGATATATAGCTTGAAAATCACTCTAAACATGATACAAAGGGCCAGTAGCACCTCTTGTCTTCAGAAATGACATGACCTTCCTTTCTACTCCTGCTGTGTATAGTTATTTATGTTTCTCCCTGTACAAAGGATGATAATGGAGGTATTTATTTATTTATTTTTCCATATAGTTCTCCTCGGTGTGTGTTTGCGTTGATTGGCTGACTCCACTGCCCCTCTCTTGATTACATGAATTACAATGAAAATTACACAAAGGGTTAATTATAAATCTGTAATTTAATCATAGAGGTAATTGTCCTATGATATATTACCTAGTATATTGTTTACATGTCTTTATACCAACCCAGCAGTCCCACTCTTGCATGCCAACTGGAAGTCCTTTTTTTGTGTTGATGTTTATGTAGGTGTGTTTGTAAATTGTGTGTAATGATGGCAATAACTTTGTGTTTCAATGATTTTTAAGTGTAGTGATGGGACAGTGAAAGGGAGCCAAAATTCACTGGTTTGTTCTCTCACTGCTGTTTTGACCACCTCCCTAATGCAAGAGTTAACCAGTATTCTTAATCTTTTATCCCATTCACTGGTAAACTTGAACCCCCAGCCTGCTTCTGTATTTCGAGACACATGTCCTTGAGTTCTGGATAATCCTTTTGGCTTTTTAGGGACTGGGATCTCAGCAGGCCTCTTTTTTCTTACATTTTCTTTTTTTTCCTCCTGGGCTAGTGTCCTTGTTACATAAAAAAAATCCCCTCTTTTCTACTGCTTAATCCTTCCACTGTTATTCGACGCATCTTTCCTTAATTGGTATCCTCTTTCTTCTTTATCTGCAGCCATCTCCATACATAATACTGGATAGAAGTTGCAGATTACATTCCTTCAGTCCCTTTCCTGTGCATGCGTATTAAGATTTGTATTGCTTTTAGTGCTGTTAGTTGCCTGTTAAAGTGAAAGGGTTTGGATGTTGTTGCTATGTTTGTATGTGACGAGTTTGTTGTCTTGTTCTTCCATTAGGAGTGTTGTTTGGTGGTGTGTAGTTTGTGTTGTCTAATTTTGTGGTTTTCTGGTGATTTGTTGTATTTGATTTATTTATTCTTGTCTTGGTTCATAAGTTGTGTTGTTGTTGTTGTTGTTGTTGTTGTTGTTATGTTAGTAGTATTTATTCATTGATTCATTAGCTAATATGTTTATTGATTTGTTATCTTCAGGATACTTAAGTGATCTACATGGCTTTCACTCATTCATTCATTCATTCATTCATTCACTTACATCAGTCTATCTCTGTCAGTCAATCAGTCAATCAATCAATCAATCAATCAATCAATCACAGTTTTACTTAACCTTGCCTCACCTCACCTAACCTTACCAAACTAACCTTACCTAACCTAACCTTACCAGACCTTATCAAACCTAACCTTACCTTACCAAACCTAACCTAACCTAACCTAACCTAACCTAACCTAACTTAACCTAACCTTACCAGACCTTATCAAACCTAACCTAACCTAACCTAACCTTACCAGACCTTATCAAACCTAACCTTACCTTACCTTACCAAACCTAACCTAACCTAACCTAAACTTACCTAACCTTACCGTACCACACACACACACACACACACACACACACACACACACACACACACACACTGAGAGAGAGAGAGAGAGAGAGAGAGAGAGAGAGAGAGAGAGAGAGAGA
>NC_087191.1:10564466-10569466 GCF_035594125.1 Scylla paramamosain
TCTCTCTCTCTCTCTCTCTCTCTCTCTCTCATATCCTGCTTTGTATATCTACCTCCCCTCTTCCCATCTCCCTCTCACTCCCCTCTCCCTCCGCTCTCCCCTCTCCTCAAATTATTGTAATGTTCTCTTTTGTTATTGTTTATTTTTTGCCTATTAGAGAGAGAGAGAGAGAGAGAGAGAGAGAGAGAGAGAGAGAGAGAGAGAGAGAGAGAGAGAGAGATTGTTCCTTTTTTGTCAGTTGTAATCAACACACACACACACACACACACACACACACACACACACACACACACACACACACACACACACACACACACACACACTCACACACACACAGATTGACAGCTCAAGGGCATTTCATTTTGTGTACTTGCCAACCATCACACAACAACAACAACAACAACAACAACAACAACAACAACAACAACAACAACAGGCGTACCAATCTCAATAGCCTAGCCAGCCCTATTATTACTATTATTATTATTATTATTATTATTTATTTAGTACAAAGGGAGGAAACGATAGCAGAGTGGAGGCGCTCAAAAATAATAATAATAATAATAATAATAATAATAATAATAATAATAATAATAATAATAATGGTCAGACTCAAATTATCTGTATCTGTATTTTAGTTAAGAATGCTTTATAATACCAGTAATTTGACCTGTATTCTGGGATGCTTTTCTGTTTCACCACTATTTTCAAAGGGCACAAAAAAAAAACTATTAGCCAGCTTCTCGGGACTTTGCAAATAATAA
The DNA here is from genome assembly GCF_035594125.1 of Scylla paramamosain. Lineage (NCBI taxonomy): Eukaryota > Metazoa > Arthropoda > Malacostraca > Decapoda > Portunidae > Scylla > Scylla paramamosain. Next base: position 10,565,231 of record NC_087191.1, read on the forward strand.
TGTGGAAATCTTGTTAATCTGTCACTAGCACATAAAAACACACTTAAAATCCGTGTAACTTCAATTAGAGTCTTGAAAGTGGAGTGGAGGTGCGGTGCTGGTACTTAAATACGGGTCGGAGAGTGACGGAGAAAGCTGATCTTGAATAGTGACCCCGTATAGAGGCAGGACACAAGCTGAGGTGGTGGTGTCAACCCGCGAACCGCCATGTCGTCTTCCTAGGGTTGATATTTTTGTTATGGTGCACGTTTGTAGTTTGATTTCACTGTTCTGGCGCTCACCTTGGTTTGATATAATGCGTTGGTGCAAGTTTACAGAATAGTTTGACATATGGTGGTTTTCTAGGCTTGGTTTAATGTGTTACTTCAAGTTTACTATATAATCTTGCTCGTGGTGTCTTGATATGATGTGATAGCGCAAATTTATATTATATTTTCAACAGGAGCCATTGTCAGCAAAAGAAGTGTTGTAAATATCTTATTACCCGTAGTTTTTTCCTTGTTATGTGAAAGTGTGTTGGGTGTACATGAATTAATATGTTATAATCAGTTATTCGTATGTATATGCCAGGCCAGTAGTCACACACACACATACGCACACACACACACACACGTCAGTCCTTGGTGGAAAGCAAGACACTGAAATGCATACTCAAAGAAAACAAAAGTATGGCAGAAAGGAAATGTTTGAGATTTTTAAGTTATTAATTTTTAGCAGACAGTGTGGTTCTCTGTCAGTTTGTATAGCTTGCACTTAATTGTATAAATAGGAACGAAGGATTGTTGTGTTTATTTAAAGAAAGGATGAATCTTATTTGTTTTTATATGTTTATTTATTTTTTTTACTTATTTTTTATCATAGATTTATTTATTTATTTATTTATTTATGTATTTGTTTTCTTTCTCTATTATTTATTTATTTATTTATCAATTAGCCAGCCTTCTACATATCATAATAGCAACATGTATTAATCCAGTATGCTTTGAGTGCATCTTTACACTCTCTATCTTATGACTAAATGTTTTGACTGATAAGAAAGGTCAGTTCACTCATTTAAGTTCACTCATTTATGTCATTATTTATTCTCTTACTCTTCATTTTACAACTCTCGTGCTCCCAGAATAACTCGTTTCCTTGTACAGTCTTGCTTTATTGCTTCTTGTTTATCTTCATATTTTCAGTGAAGTTGCTTCTATTTTGTATATTTGCCTCTTCTCCTTTTTATCATATTATTTTATGTTTTGGACTTCATTTGTGTATTTGTTGATATGATTTTCCTTTTTTTTATATATAGTTTGTTACCTTTGATAGTTTTATTATTATTATTATTATTATTATTATTATTATTATTATTATTATTATTATTATTATTATTATTATTACTATTATTATCATCATTATTATTACTATTTTTTTAGTTATCCTTTTGTTGTGTTCTGTTTCATTCCCTTGTTTTTCTTTTATAGTTGTAATACCTTAGTTATGTTATGCTTTTCCTTATAATCTCTCTCTCTCTCTCTCTCTCTCTCTCTCTCTCTCTCTCTCTCTCTCTCTCTCTCTCTCTCTCTCTCTCTCTCTCTCTCTCTCTCTCTCTCTCTCTCTCTCTCTCTCTCTCTCAGTAATTATTCACTTTCATGCCTGCATCTGCCTGTCTGTTTGTCTGTTTCTCCACTGATCTCTACACACAAGTTTGGGCTGGAATGCTACTTTTTAAATCAGCATAGTAGACTTGTTGGATCTCCCACAAATAAAACAAAAGTGATAATGAAAAGTTTATATCTTGCTATTTGTTACCCATATTTCAATTGTTATAGGCAGCTTGTATTAATTTGTCAGCGGAGTCCTAAACATCCATTCAATCACCCATGACCTGCTCTATTTAGTTTCTCCGACCTCACCTCCTGACTATTCCCTTGGCTGCTTTGTGGGCTCTTAAGTGAGGAAGTGTTCTGCAGCACGTTTTGTTTATAGCTCCATAACGTTAAATATTAAGAGTGGTTTGGTTATTTTACGTCTTCAAGTACTTGTAAGGAAATACAGTCTGGGGCAGGTTTTATTTAGTATAGCTTCAAAATGCCAAATTTTATGAGTATTTAATTGTTTTACGTCTAATGGATTAAATTTTATGAGTATTCAGTTATTTTACATCTTCTAGTGCCTGTAAGGAAATGGTCTGTTTCACGTTTTCTTTAGTATAGCTTCAAAACATCAAATTTTATGAGTATTTAATTATTTTACGTCTAGTACATTAAATTTTATGAGTATTTAATCATTTTACATCTAGTGCATCAAATTTTATGAGTATTCAGTTATTTTACATCTAGTGCCTGTAAGGAAACAGTCTGGAGCACATTTTCTTTAGTATGCCTTCAAAAACAAAATTTTATGAGTATTTTATTTTTTTACGCCATCTAGTACATTAAAATTGATGAGTATTCAGTTAATGTACATCTTTTAGTGGCTGTAATTTTAGTTCCATATCATAAAATCTTGTGGAGCTGTTCAACCAAGTGGCAAGTATTGTATTGTCATGAAGTAGCATCCACAAGGGTGTATTATAGGAGCAAACTTAATCTTTGAATTTCTGGACACACTATTTATTTGCTTCTGGGCAAAAATATGATGCTTTTTTTTAAAACCACACATAAGGAAAAGATTAGCAATTAAATTAAAGAACTAAATTAATACAAACCTAACTTAACAAGATTAATGAACTTAATTAATATCAACTTAACAACCTAATGAACTGAACAAGTATCAATAACCTAACTTAACCCTTGGATGGAAATGATATTGTTATTTCAGTACCATCTGCCAAAGGGTTAAAAGGACAAGTATGCCCTACAAAATGAAGGAATACAGATGAGTTTGGAAGGCACCGTTGCTGAGGCCAGAGAAATGAACAGCAATTTAATGGAGTTGGTTGTGGAAAAATTTTGTGGCCACTTAAAACATGTCAAGAAATTAGCTTTGGGTAGTAAATTGTCAAATACTGACTTTATATTATTGCATTGCGTTTATTTTTGGTCAATTCCACAAGATTTCTGTATTTATGCCTGAACCATCACATCCTTCTGCTCCACTCTGTACTTTTTGTTCTTTCTTTCTTTCTTTCTTTTTTTTTTCTCCCTGCTGTCTCTCAGTTTTTGTCTGCATGTCTTTCCATTTACCAATCTTTGTCTCTTGTTTATATGTATTTGTCTCTGCTCTTTAGATTTTTATTTCATTTTATTTATTTTTTTCTGTGCTGTCTGTCTTAATTTTTGTCTCTCCTGAGTTTTTTTTTGTTTGCTCCTTTTTTCTCTTTTTTGTAGTTTGTTTTTTATTTATCGTCTGTCTCTTGAATCTCTCTTATTTTTTTATTTATTTATTTTTATCTATGTCATTATCTGTTCGGCACATTCCCATCTAACTTAACATAATCTAACACCCTCCTTCTGCCCACAGATTGGCCAGCTGTGTGGGGGTGTGGGCCAGGGTTGGTACGGTAGACGAGAGTTGTTCGTGGCCCTCAAGTTTGTGGCAGCGGCCCAGCGAGGACTCCCAGTGAGGGCGGATTCTCTGTTCTTGGGGAGTGGATTTGCCCCTGCCTCGCCTACACACCAATAACAACACACACTATGGTAGGCACTCGTGTCCACCAGGCATCTCTGTTTCTTTTTCCTTTCTTTCATTTTTTTTATTCATTATTTTTTTTTTTTTAGAAGGCTCAGGGCAAGGGGAACAAAAAATTATATGAGGAAAATGCCCATTGGTACCAGTCTCTATGCAATGCAGTCAGCAAAGAACCATCTAAAATTTCAGTAGTGTTTTGAAACTCAGTATGTTAAGCTAGTTGTGGCCTTTCTTGTGCCATATACATTTAAGTTAGGTTTTGATGAATGTTAATCTGTTACTAGAACTGTAGAAAAACCCCTCTCACCATAAGTATTTTCAAAGGCCATTTCAAAAAGCCAGGTTCCCAAGAGTGTTTCTCCTGTTAATAATGTGGAAATCTTGTTAGTCTGTCACTAAAACCAAAAACACCAGTAAAAACCTGTATAACTTCACCTAGTCTTTGGAAAGTAATGGAAAATGTGGACAAACCATAGCCATACAAAAAACAATTACTAATGTTCATAGCTTCCCCTTGAGTGCCCCTTAAAAAATCATGTGTAAGTTTCCATTCTGTATTTGTTAGGTTGGTTAGTGTTAGGTTTGTGTGTCGTCATGAGGAGCGATTATGGAGCGTAGATA
>NC_087191.1:10571966-10604466 GCF_035594125.1 Scylla paramamosain
CCTCCATTTTTTTTTTTTTTATTAATTTTTTTTGTTTTTCTTTCTTTCTTTTCTGTCTGCATCACTTTTTTCCCATGTGTTACTCACTCAGCACTTGTTGCACCCCCCCGCAGGCAACTCTCGGATGTGACAAGAGACGGCTCTCTGTCCCTGCAGGAGTTCTTCACTGCCATGCATCTTGTGGTGCTGCGACGGAACAACATTGAGCTGCCTGAGACACTGCCGCCCTCACTCTACCCTGAGCTGCTGGTGAGAGAGAGAGAGAGAGAGATTCTGCTATTAACGCTTGTATTTTGTCATTATTGCTTGTATACTTTGTCATTAAGGATTGTATTTATTGCTTCTATTACCCTTATTTATCATCAGCATTGTCAGTATTTCTTATCATTATTGCTTTCTTCGGCTGCAGAGGAAAAGTAGCAGCAGTGGTGTGGAGGGCGGCAACTCTGGTGCCTCCGGGAACTCCTCAGTGGGGCCAGGCGGGACGGCAGTGACGGAGGGGGAGGCAGGGGGCACCAAGGCAACCCCCGACCCCCTCTCCCCCTCCAGGAACAAAGAGGTGGGGTTGGGATGCTGGTTGAAGTTAGGTCAGGTTATTATGGTTCTTTTGGTTGTGTGGTAAATCATGATTTAAACCAGTTTTGGATGAGCCTTTTGACCTTTCTTTTTTTGAGCTTGGCGTCTCAGTGGGCCTTTTTTTTTTTTTCGCTCTGTTGCCCTTTGCCAGTGTCCCTCTTACATATGTAAAGAAAAGAAAACTTGGTATTGAAGGTTATTTATTTTTTATAAGTGGCTCTGACAAAGGATTACAAAAAGGCAGAAAAAAGACCCATTGAAGATGCCAATCCCCCAAAAATAAAGGAAATTGAATTAAGTTTCCTTGGCATTGTTATTGTTCTGTGATGCTGTTGTAATAGTGATTTTCTTACCTTTATTCCTACACCTCTATTCACATTTCTTTACTCTTCTCTGATTCATCATCATCAATTTGTTTTATACCCTTATTTTTTCTTCCAGTCTTTATTTTCATAGATAATCTCTTCCTATATATTCATCCTCAACATAGTCTTTAGGTCTCCCTTAGTCTTCCCATTGGTCTCCCTCCAACTACCTCTATCTCTGCTGCTCTTCTAAATATACAAAATATCCACATTTATTCATACACTACATTCTCCACATGTGTTCTCTGCTTCCTGTTCCACTTATCAAAATTCTGGATAATTCTCTGACTACTTTTAGGGGACCAACATCTTTAGTGGGCCTCTTTTTTTCCCTAGCCTTTTTGTTGCACTTGGCCAGAATCCCTGTTGCTCATGGTCTTCTCCTTCACAGTGGACTAAGTTTGTGGACTCCCCAACAAGCACACTCTCCTCTCCAGGACTGAAGCCTGTTAACTTTGACTTCCAGAAATCAGTGCTGGAACAGGTGAGAGAGAGAGAGAGAGAGAGAGAGAGAGAGAGAGAGAGAGAAAGTAGGTGAGGAAATGAATGAGTAGATTACAGATAGGGGAATAAGTCTTCTATTTATGCTGAAGTATAGAAGTAGTTACCATTGAGATAACCTTCCTCTGCTTAATATTATTTGTTTTTGTCTTATTTTTACTCAGTTTGTTGGGAATTGATTAGGATTTTTCATCTTATTTTTCAGTTTACTTTTTTTTTGGAAGTTGGCTGGATGAGCAGATCAGTTTGTGTGCATTAGGATGGTTTAGGCATTTGAGAGTGGAGAAGAGCAAACTAGTTAAGAGGATATTGAGGTCAGATGTGTGCAGTGGAGGGTTAAGAGGAAGGCCTCACCTGGAGTGGATGAACTGTGTGAAGAGAGCACCAAATGAGAGAGGAATGACTGTGGCAAGCAAGAGTAGAAGTGAATGGAGAGGGATGGTGTTGAGTGCACAAAAAATGATGCAGTCATTTGACACTTGGGAGGGGATGTGGGTGCACTTGTTGGGGCCCACTGTCTTACGGACCCAGTTAGGATGCTGGGCACTCCATAGGAAGTACCCTACACCTGCTGTGGTCTTAGGATTGGAGTAGGTGCAAGGTAGGGAACAGTTTAATTATGAAGGACCATGGATAAACCAGTGTATGCTGTCAAGGCTTTGTTGTGCATGCATATGGCCAACTGTGTTATGCTTTAGCTCCTGGGGGGTGTAGTAAGGTGGCCCATGAGACTCCCTTTCCACCAGGGATCAACAGAGATAAGAGTGTAAAAGATGAGTGTGTGTGTGTGTGTGTGTGTGTGTGTGTGTGTGTGTGTGTGTGTGTGTGTGTGTGTGTGTGTGTGTGTGTGTGTGTGTGTGTGTGTGTGTGTAGTGGTTTGTCTGGGTCACTGCATATGGGGTTGGTAGCCTGGTATATAGATTATTATTACTATTAGTTTTATCAGTTTCATTATCATTAATATAATATCATACTATCATTTGCTTTGCAGGATCCCAAAATCCTTCACCCCAAGGCTGTCAGACTCACACCAGAGTCCAAAAGGCTGGAGGTGGCAGATGTGGAGGGCCCAGCGTCCTTTAGCCCTGAGTCAGCCATCACCTCTGACCTCACCTCCAGCGCCCCAGCTCCTGCCTCGGGAGACCTGCAGCCTACCTCTGGTGCTGCCCCGACAGGTCCTGCGACATCCCAGGGGAGCCCCAAGAAGACACAGGAGGGACAGGACATCAAGCCCATACAGAGACCATTGCCCAGAAAACCCACTGGTGAGATTTTGTTCACAAACTTCCATTACTGTTTTAATTTCATTCAGGACATTCCACTACAAAATGTTTCTAAAAATTTATGTTCCTTGTCCATCCATCTCTCTCTCTCTCTCTCTCTCTCTCTCTCTCTCTCTCTCTCTCTCTCTCTCTCTCTCTCTCTCTCTCTCTCTCTCTCTCTCTCTCTCTCTCTCTCTCTCTCTCTCTCTCTCTCTCTCTGATTCTTGTTTGTAAGGAGTTGTGAATGGGATGGCTGTGACGGAAGTGCCTCCATTTATTTCTGCCCTCATGTTCCCTTATTGCTTCCTCTAATCCTCTCATTCTTCTATTACCCATTTCTCTTATACTCCAGTACTTTATTCCTTTCTTTTCATGTATTTTCTTAGATAGACAAATGAGCATGTGTCAGGGAAATGGGGAGACTTTTGGCAACCATGGAAAGTGAAATTGTGTGCTGGGATAATCTACAGCCTTAAAGGAAATTGTATGAACTAGATAAAGATATTGATTGATGGTGAATATTTGATCATTGCCTCTCTCCCTCTCCCTGCAGGTTCTACAACAGGAGTGCTGCCACCTCCCCCACAGTCTGCTGTCACCACCCCTCCTGATGATGCTGGGTGAGTCAAGTCCCTGTACCGAATTCTGAGTAGAGACAGAGAAGGTGTCCTCGTGTTGCTCTAATTTCCCGTCTCATACTGTTAACAGAGACAACCTGTGTATATACTCATCATTATACTTATCAACATGACTTGCCATTCTGGTATGCTATTATAACTTGAATTCTTTCATATGATTTGAGCACTTTCAAGGGGAAGGGTTCAAGATGCCTATCCTACAATTTTGCATGACCCTTTTTACCTTCTTTTGGTACTGGTACTCACTTCTTGCTGTCCTTGGCTAGTGCCCTTCTTACACATACACACTCTCTCATGAACTGTGTTGCCTTTGCAGGATGTTTGGCCCCATCAGCTTGCCCAGCCTTCCCTCAGGACCCCTACCAGCTGGCACCAAGAAGGAGGCCCCACCACCACCCCCGCCTCGCCCTGCCCGCACCCACACCCGCTCCTCCTCCCTCGACCTCAATAAATTTAGTGAGTTCTTTGGTGTCTTGATACTGTATTGTTTATGTTCATAGGAAGGATTAAAAAAAAAATATAAAGTGCATGGAAATTCCCATAGTTAAGAAAAAGAAAGATCCCCATTTGCTTGTAAGGTGAAAATATGTTTTTGTGTTTATTATTAGCTTTCATTACTACTTTTGTGTTGTTTTTTTTTTTTTTTTACCTCATATTTGTGCTAGTTTTCTTTCCTTTTACATGACATGAACAACTTAAAAAAATACTCTTGAAAGGATTAAAATTGCATTTGCCTACTACTACTACTACTACTACTACTACTACTACTACTACTACTACTACTACTACTACTACTACTACTACTACTACTACTACTACTACCACCACCACCACCACCACCTCTTTTGATACTGATTAACATTAAAAACAAATTTCTTTTCCTCTATTACTCCTCTTTGTGTGTGTGTGTGTGTGTGTGTGTGTGTGTGTGTGTGTGTGTGTGTGTGTGTGTGTGTGTCATTTCATCTTGTGAACTTGCAGGTCGGAGTAGTTTCCTTGGTGCCCCTCCTGCTGTGCCTCCCCGGGCCTCTCCTGGAGCAGTGAGTAGAGTTGTTTGTAATTGTCTTGTCCCAGATTTTGAAGTCATCCATACAAGAAAAATTTGAATGTCAGCATTTGTAATTTTTTTATTTTAGATTTTGAAGTTGTCAATGCAAGAATGATCTGAATAACAGTGTTTTTAGTTGCTTTTTCCAAGATTTTGAAGTCATACTTGCAGGAATAATTTGAATATCACAACACTTATTTGTTCCAGTCTTAGAGCCTTTTCTGTATTGAGTATTAGACAGTAAAATTTGTAATAGTTATTGAAGGATGGATAAGAGAAAGGACAAAGCTACATAAAAGCAACTCATGTAAAAAATGCTTAACAAGCTGATATCTGTATTAGTTATTATCAGTGTTGTGGTGTAGTAGGTTGGTCCATGTCATTGTATCCTTCCACCATGGGCTGATGGGGCTGAGAGTGTGAAATGATGTGTGTGAGTGTGTAGTGCCTTGTTTGGGCCAACCTGTGTGGGATTGCCAGCCTGGTGTGTGTAGGTTAGTGTTCAGTGTTCACAAGTAGGTAGTTGTAAGCGGATGCTGATGAGGACACATCTTTCACCTTAACATCTAAACTTCTACAGAAACATGCCAGAAGATAGGTAGACAAAAAAGTACTCGTGACGTGTTGCTGTTTTTATTTTAACGTGGAAACTGACCTAAGACAAAAAGAAGGTAAATAAAAAGGCTAACTTAACAGTCACTACCAGCAAGTTTAAACAGGCAGAATGGTAGATGAATAGAATAGACTCAGTAATTACGTTGTTGGTGCTGAGTTTATTAGGAAGCTTTATAAGAAGGCAAGACAAATTTATGAATGAGGAAATGGAAATATATTCAATATGGTAACTGCCATTTGTAGGCCTGATGGCTTCTTACAGCTTCCCTTATTTTCTTATGTTTTTAGGTAAGAATTTCAAATCAGTTAACCAGATTAGTTTCAGAATTGTCTTGATATTAAGATATGTTAAGTCATAATGATCTAAAAGGAAAAAAAGAAATTGGTAGTTTTATAGTTTACCACATTACCAGATGTTGTTGAGGTGACATCACTCACTGTCACACTTTGCCTCCTTCCCCAGACATCACCCAAGAAGCTCATCTACCAGAGGAGTGACGGAGACATCGGGGTGGAGGGGGGTGGAGGCAGCCAGGGTGGGGATGCCATCTTCCCCCTTGACACCAGGCCACCCATGGAGCGAGCAAGAACATCAGCCTTTGAGGTGTACCGGAAGCCACACCAAGGTAGGATGTTTATTTACTTATTATTATTATTATTATTATTATTTATTTATTTTATTTTTTTTATCAATGTACAGATACAAGGTTTGATATGCACTTTTTTCTGTAACTATGATGTGCTAAGGAGGCAAATCAAAGATAAAAACAAATTTAGAGAAAAGCTTGCTAATTTTTTCTGTAAAAACAAAAACAAAAAAATAAATAAATAAAAAAAAAAATCCAACAGAACTGATTCAGGTGTGGGTTAAGCAGTTCTCAGGTGTTACTCACTGAAGACTAAGTATCTAATAATGAACAGTTTGGTTGGAAATGAGGCTATTTACAATGTTTCTCTATTATATATGATAAAAGAGAAAAAGAGATGTTAGTATATGTGTCTTTGCAGGCAATTTAATTTAACAAAACAGTACATTGTGTGAGTGTGTATGTGAGATTTTCATTGCATTTCATTGACCTTCAGACTTGTTACTTGATCATTTTTGCTCTTTGCCAGACTCATATTTTTCTTCTCTCTTTTTTTGCAGAATTTGGTTCAGCTTTTGAGCGAGTGAGTGGCCAGAGGGGTGGGGATGAGGAGGAGAGGTCCCGGCACTTGTCCACTGGAGCGAGGTAAGGACTAGTGAACCGATTTATGTGGTGCTAAGAGCACCACAATGATCAAGTAGGGGGGTGTGTGACAGGTGGAGGTAGTAGTTGTCTGGTACTGCCCTTTAGTCAAAAACATTGTACAATATGACATTACTTCTGGTTGCTGTACATGATTCCATATTTTGCAGACCCAAGGACAAGCGTGAGCTCCAAGCCTCCATCAGGAGCACCACAGAGAAGAACACGATCCTCACCAGGTTAAATTCTGAATTGAACCAGGAGCTGGCTGAAGTAAGTTCACCACTTTAATACTCTGACTCCTTAGGCTTCTCCTTACCTCTAGTTGTTGCCCACTGGGGTCTTAGGGTGTTACTTTGTAAACTCATTGTACCTAACCTGTCTTGACATCAGCAACTTAATGTCTGATTGTTACCTCACTTAATTTTATTTTTTGTATATGGATGGATAGATTAGTTTTTAACTGCTTGTATGGGTTTTGCTGTTGTATTTTATTGTAGCAAGATGAATTTTATCTGATATTAGCATTGTGGAAGTCTTGCCAACTGCCAGTGATCTCTTGTTGCAAGGAAAAGACAGCTTTGTGTGGAAAGAGGGCTCTGTCTTGCCCAAGAAGAGGAAGGGGAGTACTGAGAGTACTACCAGGTGTCAGAGTAGTATTAGTTTTGTTTTCTTTGGTGGTATGTTTTACTTGTCTTTTACTGGTAGTATGAATTCTTGTCTTTAATTTTCTGTTGGTTGTATGTTTTGTGTTTTACTTGTGGTGCAAGTTTTTCAGTTTGAAATTTTATTGGTTATACAGGAAGTGTTGATTTGGTGTTTCATGGGTTAGCAATCATGACAGTGGTTGTTAGGTAGGAATACATTCATTCTCTGATATGTGCATGCTCAAAGAAACAGACTTGCAATATTGTGAAATCCCCAAATAACTCACCTGGAAGAATATTGCTATTGCATTCACTATGCCTCAAAAGACGGCAACTGAACAGGACAGAAAGAAAGAACTAGGCACCCTTTGCTTTGTGTCTTCATTTTTTAAACAAAGACCTATATTTTGAGATCCTTTATTCTCTCATATTAGAACTCATTTCAAAGGCCTAAGAGATGATAAGTTGTCTTCTGTGCATTTTTTTCCACCATTGATGAAGCAGAATAAGTCATGAAAACTCACCTTGAAAATGCCAACAGCTCCTTGCATTCTTTTAAAAGTAATTGAGACCAGATGTAAATGTTTGCAAGTGTCTCCTTAAGTGAAGATGGTGTCCAGATATATAATAGATAATCAGTTTCATACATGCAATTTTTTTCTGTCATTTCCCTTGAAAATTTGGAACTGCAAGTGCTGGGGATGACTGTACTATTATTGTGCAAGTCTGTCCCTACTTCTGTGAAATCATCATGGCTTTCTTGACTAACCATTCAGTCCTTTATTATCTTTTCTTACATGATATCTTACAACTTTACTCTTAAGCTGTTTCTTTACTAATTTTTCCCATATTTCCTCATTAGTGTCTATTTCCTTCCTCTTTGTTCTTTGTAGTTACCATCCTTTACACTTCTGCTGTCTTCACCCCACAGCTGATGATTGTGGGAAGAAGAGATAAGAAACAATCCCTCCATTTCAGGTGATGGAGGAAAGAATTGCATTGGAGATGCAGTTGGAACAGATGAAGCCGTTCTCAAGTTAGTCCCCATCTGTGCCATACTGTCCGGGGCCTCACCTTGTCCAGTGAAAGCCTCTTCTCCCTCGCTTTCCTGTGATCTGACTGAGGGAGAAAGGCAGGCTGAGGGAGGGAAGGAAAGTAGTGGTGGTGATTCTGACTCAGAGTTGTTCAGGTTCTCCCTCCTCTTTTTCCTTCTTTGTTTTGTTTATTTTAAGTCTTGTTTTTCTGCTTCCAGAGGTATCACATTTTGTTTGTGGTGTTGGCTTTGTGAACTGGCTTTGTTCTCATCCTTCTCAGTTTTGCTTCCTATATTGGCATTTTCCCAGTTCTCTCTTTTGTTTGTATCACAAGACTGTTCATTGTTACTGTACCACTTCTCACCAAACCCTCTGACATCGTACTTGTGCTGCTGTTTCCTCCCACTTTTCCATGGTGTTTTCTTACATTCCATCATCTTCACATTACATTAATCTTTTCTGTCAAGTTTCTGTTGGTGGCATTTCACTCCCAATCTTTGTTTTTTTAATACTTTTTTTGTTTTTATTTACTTTATCAGGTCCACACCACGGGCATTTCAGTGCATATTTGATGTTTTATTTAATTCCCTCAGCATTCTAGTTTCTTTCTTACCTGAACTGTTCATGTCAGACACACAGCACATTATTATGCAAAGGAAGAATGACTTTGTACATAGCCTAGTGCTTAAGGAGCAGGACCATTACTCCTGTACAGACTGCTCGGTATTGCATGATGCCCACGGTGGCTGCTGCTGTGGGTCTTGGCCTGCCTGACAGAAGCAGGTGAGGATGGCCATACCATCCTTCTCTGGGGTTTGAGATCTCAAAGACTTGCTAATGAACAATTTCCTGTGATTACAAAATCTTGAACGTGTTGTGGAAACCTTTACCAGTGTTGTAGAACTGAGGAAAGTCTTGTCTTGAAGTTGTGCTTGGTGCAGATACTACTGGGAGTACAAACTTGAGTGTGTGCTAGGCTGAGAGGCTCAGAAATACTGCAACTTATGGATGGAGCATTGGTTCAATTGCTCACAGATGTCTGGAGGAGGAGTTTGTGTGAGCTCAGTACGTGTCGAGTTTTTGTAGTGGCTTGCCGTACTCACATGATTCGTGGTGGCTTTTGATAATGGCTTTACAGAATCTGGGCATTATCCTATTGCTCCTAAACATTTCACAAAAACTATACCATATTGGTACATGGATCACCTGAGGGAGTTTGATGCTTCGTGAAAAAGGTTTGCATCAGTGTATGTGTGTGTGTGTGTGTAATAGAAAAAGTGTTCTTTTGGAAATAAGAGACTTGACTTGTTTGGTGGGGGATGTAAAAGTTGCTGTTCTGAGTGTGACTTGAGGCTGTTCTTATGGGAGATGTTTGTCCCTCATGCATTGACATTATCACTGACTTCCACTATCACTCTTGTTACAGTTAGTCTTTTATGCTGTATATTTAGGGAGTTATTGTAGGTCATGAAGAGGATTTGTTGGTGTTTTGTGACCAGGAGGAGATTGTAAAAGAATATTGAGTCTGTTGAGTTGAGGAATGATCAGAGTTTATTGTTGATTTAGTGAGAAGATAACAGTGGTAATATATTTAGTGAGAAGATAACAGTGGTAATATAAGTTGTTAGTTCAAAGACTGCTGGAAAAAATAAGAAAAAGAAAAACAGCATACATGTAAGACTGGTGATATGTACCCTTTAAGAATTATTGAAATCTCATCTGAAATCATATTTGTAGAAACAAGTGTTCATGAATGTCTTGCAGAAAATTGTGTACAAATGAATGGTAATGAGAAAAAGAGAAGTAATTAGTTGGTTTTAAAGAAAGGATAGAGATAAGTAATTGATCAACACAAGGAAGGCAAATGAAGACCAAGGGAGATTTGAAGGTGTAGCAGGAGACATGAGACTGTATGTCATGAGCAAATCTCACTTATTGTAGGCATAGGTAGTAGTTGTAGCAAAATGAATGTGAATTTTTTTAAGAAGGCTGTGATAACCCTTGGACATATGCCTCTGTAATTTGTCTCTTGATCCACTTAGAAGCAGCCAGTGTAGCCCAAAGGAAGCACAGATTAAGGAAAACACATCATGCAGTAAAGTGTTATCTAATGGTCTTTCATAAGGTGGAAGTTAAGCCTGTCTGTGCACATCAGCATAGAGGCCCCTTGTGCAGAGAACCAGCCATGTATACTTGATTTTCCAAAGAAGCTGTGCTCAAGCTAGTGTAATGAGAAACTGAAGGAAATTATATGGAGTTGGTGCATCTCAGGTTAAGTTTGCTGCTGTAGAAAAATGGATTCCAGTTGATGTAATCCATCAAAAAAGGAGTTTTCCCTGGAAGTGTTCTCCAACTTCCTTCAAAGATTGACTCAAGATTTTACATCCTCCTTGGAGTGCTATGCTTTTCTCTGTCTTGCTGGCTGCTTTCCACACAAGCTGCCCTGCACCTTCCCTCTTGGGCCAGGAAGACATCCTTGCTACTGAAGGAGTAAAGTCTCCCAAGCTTTAGGCATAGCAGGATCTGCTGAGGTCACTGCAAGTCCTGTCTTTGTTGTTAGCTTTGCAGCAACCTCCCTGCAGGCTGTGCTTAAGGGGGCTTTTGGAGAGTAAGAGAATGCCTTCTCATCCTCCCAGACTTGCTTTGGGATCTTAAGACTGAGGAAATATTTTTGGGGAGTATTTTCAAGTGCAAAATCTCTTGATAGGTACCTCTATGTTTTTTACTGCCCATACATCATTGTTGCCACTGACTGTGATTCCGAAATGCATCCCCATAAATGAATCCTCTGTACTGAATCCCAAGGGCATTGTTTAGACATTTTTTTTTTTGTGATATATGATGAAGCACCAAAAGGAATGAGTGTGGGACGCAGGAAGTGTTGAGTGGCTGTTCTGTTGAGAGGAAACTGAACAAATTTGGCTGAATCAAGTGGCTTCCTTCTTTTGTGCATGTAGAGTGCATCCGTGATCCTTAAGTGCTTGCTTCCTTGCTGTGCTGATGAAACTGTTGCAAGTTACAGCCAAAGACATTCAACAGCAGTACATTGTCAGCAGATAAATTCCAATATTCACAAGACACTTGTCAGTCCTAATTTTCTACATGCGTATTCCATGACAGCCGCACTTATCTGGAATGCACTGTTATGCACTGCTGAGGAAATGATAAGTTAAGAATTCTCTCCTAGTGCTTTATGATGCATCACTCAGCATGTCAGCATTTGGCGTGGTGTCTGTGTGATTGTTGCATTGTGATATTTAGCTGAGGGAGTGTTGCAGTGTTTTGGGTCGCTTGTGTACATGCAAAGTGAGGCATTGGGAGACTCGTTTTCCTGCGGGATGCAAGTAGTATGTACTAGCACACCAGGTCTAAGTCTTTAATTGTCACCAAATTGTGCATAATTATGATACTGTTAGTTTGGGGGGATAAAGTCAACATCCTGATTATTTGTATCAAAATTCCACTGCAATCAAAACCCCGGATTCCTTCACTAGCAATGTGCTGTTTTGATGAGCCATGTCTGCTTTCCCTGAGACCTGAGCACTGACACCCAGTGCTCCGGTGAGTGTGAGGCAAAAACAATTCTGTGATAACCAAGGACAAAAGATGTTATTCCATTGTCTGTTTGCCTTTCACTGCAAGTATTGTTGTATCTCCCTCTCTGAAAACTTGTATAGAAATATTTAATGTAGAATTGGATTTATATACATAGATATATGCATATATATATATATAAATATATATAGTGTATGTATGTGCAGGTGTGTGTGTGTGTGTGTGTGTGTGTGTGTGTGTGTGTGTGTGTGTGTGAGAGTGCACATTTTAACTATCATTACCTAGGCTTGTTTCATCTCATTTAGGATGGTAAGGTGTACTAAGAATCTGTGTTGGCATTGTGGAGACGTGTCAAGTAATGGATGTCCAAGTAGATTAGAGTAATGATTGGAGTGTTTGGAATGTTTGGTCTCAGTGTTACTAGAAACAGTAAAGTAACCTTTTCCCCACAGGGACAAAACATGCACAGCAGGATACCATTTGAACACATTCACCAGCTTACTGAATTTTATTTGCTTGTGTTGTCTGTTATATTTTGGATTATTTTGCAAAGTTGACCTTGTTGTATTGAATCAAAGTGTGTGTGCCACATTGTGATGATTCAAGGAGTGCCATTCCATTAAGTTACTGAGCCAGTGATGAGCATGTTTTGTAGTCCACGAGATGCTTTGGGTACCTCAGCCCCAATACAACTAAGATTATATTAGCATAATGTTAGGGATATTTTTTTATGGGAAGAAATGCATCTTGTGGGCCACAAAATTTTGTAAAACTTAGGCTTTCAGGGACCTGTATTTTTTTCCTGTGAAGAGTTTGTTAGAATGGATATTTACTGTGCCATGCCAGAAGCAACATGTGTCAGTTTGTGTTGTGAGCCTGGCAGGTCTTGCTTGACTGGTCTGGGTTATATTTTTTTGCTGGAAAAAAAAAAAAAAAAAAGAGATTAGACACTACAGTGGGCGCTTAAAATACTTGTACCCGCATAAAAAAGAAACTTGTGACATATCATAAAATTAAACAACAAAATAATAGGTTAAATTAAAGTAACACTCACCCTATTACCCTGTCATCTCCCCTCGGCCTTTGGCACAGTCTGGATCCGTTGTGGCATGCTCTCACACAGGCTCCTGAAGTAATCCAAAGTCATATCATGGCATCAGACATGTGTGATGACTTCTGCAGCTGCATTACCAATGACACCTGTGCATCCCTCATCTCCTTCAGGACTATCTACGCTTTCTCATTTATATTTAAATCCGGACTGTTGCCTGGCCACTTTGTGATGGGGATATTCTCATCATTGAGGAAATCTTTTTAGAGGCGTGACATGGTGATGCCATGAATGGCATAAGAGTTGATCATGTGTTCCTTCAGAACTTGGATGTAGCAATCCCCATTTATGGTCACATTCTTAGGCAAGAAGTAGAGTCCATCCCTCCCCACATTCCCACTGAAGCAACCCGAGATCATTATGGAAGCACTGTGCTTCAGTTTTAATGGTGCACCTGGGGCTGTAGTGATTACGTCTGATGGGGGTGCCTTACAGTCTGTGGGATGTCTCAACTTGGAAACTGGTCTTATCAGACCAGAGGAACTTCTGCAATTCTGCCACTGACCAATTCTTGTGCTCTTCAGCAAAAGCAAGACACTTATGCTGCGACTCATTATGCCAAGGTGATGCTTGAGGCGGTGTTAGGTGTGAATAGCGACGTCTTTAAGGAGCATGTGGTAGGGTTTCTCAAGATTCTTTGCAGTCAGCCTAGGTAGGGTTCTTGTTTACAGCTGGCTTGAGAATGTGGTCAGTGAGTGGTGTTGTCTTCCTTGACCTTCCAGGATGTTTTTATTTTTTATTTTGGGGTATGATGTTAGGTGCAGCAAGTAGATGCATGGTGATGGACTTCCCTCTCCCTGTCCACCTGACTGTTTCTTTAATTGGCATCTTTTTCTCCTGTAGAGCAAGAGAATGGGCTTTTTTGACATTGGTCAGGTGCTTGGGATCCATCTTGACCTGCTGGGTTGGGTCCAAACAGTAACAGAGAAGGGGGCAAGAGGGGGTGGTGACTGCATAAAATTCCTTGTAGCATGCATACATAGATGGGCACTGACATGCTACTAAGTGACTCAAGTACTCAGCAAGGGTTTCTGAGTTGCCAGATAACACTAAGTGACGTCATATCAGGTTATATAAATTTTGGTGTAATAAAAACAACAACATTTGCCTCCCTGAACAAGGGTAGCTCTCAGTATTTCCTGCGCTCATTGTATGTATCTAATAAGAGTGATTGTAAACTTTGGACATTGTGGAGAAAGTTGAAATTTTTTTAATCAATTTTGTTTATGTTGGCATGCTAATAATGTGAGGCATGGGACAGGGAACAGTTCTTGAAGGAGTCACCCTAAACATGAAATGAATACTCCATATATTTCATTGGCACCATATGAACACACTGTTGCAGCACCATAAATCAAATCAGTCATATATTTCATCTTTCACTTCAAGAGAATATTTCCCATCTTTATCTGGTGAGCTGTTCCAAAGCACCATGACAGCAGAAAGTTCCTGTTTTAACTTTAATTTTATTAATGTCAGTTTGGCTGTAATGTCAGTTTGGCTGTAAAGTGAGGCAATATCTAGAATTCCTCAGTTTGGAACACATGAATCCTTTGTAACTTAACCTTACCAACCTAACCTAACTTGTTAATCCCAGCGGTTAGAATTGAGAATGAGTCCCCACTCAGGAGTTACTATTGCATGGTAATTGACTGGGACACTGTTTCCTTTCAATAGTAATGAAAACAATTGTGTTCATGAATTAGCTATTGGGTATTGAAAGGGATTAATTATAATGGAGGGCAACCTTTTGAATCAGATGTGTTATACGTGTGTGTGTGTGTGTGTGTGTGTGTGTGTGTGTGTGTGTGTGTGTGTGTGTGTGTGTGTGTGTGTGTGTGCTTGTTTAGTTCATTTAAGGGATCTGATTCACTAGAATAATATTTCTTCCCTAGGAGTAAAGGAGGATAGGGATTGTTGAAGGGTATGGAAATAATTAATAACCTACTATATGGATATGCAGGTGAAGAGTATAGTTCCCTGCACCTTCATGTGCATCACTAAGTGTTTCCAGTGTGTGAATCGCCTGCTATGAGCCACACCACCTGATCAGATTTGTATCCGACACACATCCCAGTCAGTACGAGCGTGATGGAAGGACTGGCAAGATTTGTTTTGGATACGAGTTGAAGCAAGTGGAGCAGTTCACAGTAGGCGTTTCACACACTGGCAATGCCAAGATGAATGCAGATGTGGAGGGGATTATACAAGATAAAATAAAAAATGTCTTCAGTTTAGTATTCTCAATATGTTCTCATCAATCATGACTATTTTGACAGGCCACAGATATGATTAGTTGGGTTCTCAGGGGTGTTTTTTCCTCATTAATGATACAGAATACTTGATAAAGTCATTGATAAACTATCACTACAATTAGGAAAACATCCTTGAAGATACAATAACATTCAGCAAGGTCTAGAAATTTGTCAGAATGAGAGACAGAAACATTTGAGAACACATTACTTGGGCTCAGACAGTTTTATCACTAACAGGTATTTGCTTTCATCCACATTCACTAAATAGTTGAGGAGAATGGCATCACTACAGATTCATTTATGACAGAATCAATGAACTGGTGCATCCTTCCAGCATCCCCCTCACTCCATTCATTCAGCTTGGCTCAGTTGGCAGTCTGATTACACCTCCCCATGCACCTGCCAGCCAATAGTGAGGGACAAGTGTTGTGTCAGCCTTAATACTCCCAGGCACATGGGGAAGAGGGTACAACAGCCTGCCACTATAACTAGCAAACAAGTTAAAGTTTTCCTTCCTTTGCGTTCATCCCAAGCTGCTGCTGCTCCCTCATTGTGTCATGCTGCCCCGACAATGTGATATGTTCTATTTATTTCCTCTGTACAGTACTTAAAAACATGCCGCATACATATTCCCTCATGCATATCAGTGGCAGCAGAAGGTCTTGTGTAACAGCCTCTAGCAGTGGTACGTACACTCACCTTCCAACTGCTGTCGTGGGTAAAATGAATCCCCTGTTGATGGCTCCCATTTCATCACATCCCTAGAGGCAGTGAGCAAGAAGCTGCCTTGTGAAGATGCATTGTAGGTCTTGAATCAGGGATGTACACTCACTGAAGTTAATTTTACTTCACAAAATTCATGATAAAGTATGTAAGGAGAAAAAAAAGTAGAAATTAGTATGAACCAGGGGATCATGTTACTCTGAGGCCCCCTGATGTTGTTGTTGTGTACATAACGAGCAGGCGTTGAGGCAGCGGGGCATTTTCCTGCAGGTGTGGCAAACATGTATATTATTCCATTTTTCTGGTTTTGTTCTAGGAGGCATGAATATGTAAATGTATATATGTATGTTAGTTAATGATGGTATCAGAGCTTGAATTTTTACTCATATTTATTGGTAGTCATAATACTTCAGGTCTCTCTGGATAGAAAATTATAGGATTTGTCAAGGTGGTCTGGAAGAGAGACAAACAATGAAGTCTGTTTAGGTATTTGTAAAATAAAGTTTATGACTTCCAGCTCTTGTTTACAAACTCTACTAAAATTTTATACCTGAACAAAGACAAACTGGAAGAAATTGTAAAACTGGATTTATATAAAGTCATAATATTTGTATTTAGCATATGAAGATTTGAATTTCATAAAACATTTAATCTGACTTTTTTTTCATGTCACATTTGTATTACAAACTATTTTATGTTGAGAGTGGCGAGGTCAGGTAAGGTGATCATGTCTCTGTAAAGAGAAAATGTCTATACAGGATATTGCCTGAATATGCAAAACTTTCTCTAGGTGCATTTTGGGTAATTTTTAATTGTTGTAAGCATGTTTATAAAAAACAAATCAACCATGAAAAAATATTAGATCACCACGGGTCACCCTCTCTTCACACTACGAGTGGATTCACCCTCCTCTGTTGCTTGTACCAGTCCAGGCCATCACCTATGCACAGAGGGATGACAGAAGCATTTGGGCATGAGCAAGTACACTTGCAATAAAGGGAAGGGGTGGGTGACCAGTATTAGTCCAGTACCTTAAATGGTTGATAGATTTCTTTACATAAAAGTGAAACCCATTTACATTAAATTCTCTTTAATTTGGTCTTTAAAGTCATGTGTGCAGTATTGTACAGTGTGGCTGGTAGATTTCTTTACATAAAAGTGAAACCCACTGACACTAAATTCTCTTAAATTTGGTCTTTAAAGTCATGTGTGCAGTATTGTACAGTGGTGGCCAAGTCACTTTGTCATAGTACAAGCCACCCAAATTTCATGGTGGTATTAGACTCTGACAGGCAAGTAGTACATGTTGGTTTTATGTGACATCCATCCTCATCCCTCACAGTGCATGATGGTAACCCTCAGCTTGACTTCAGATGGCTGTGGGAGTGGTGTGGTGCATGGCATCACTGCTCTGGTGGCAACTTGTGACTTAGCATTTTGTTTACTCTTCTTACAAAATGGTAAAAACAACCTAATGCTGAGTGAGAATAGCACTGCATACAGCAAACCTTTGCTAAAAGTAAAATTTCTGATGGTGCTGGCATTTGTGCTCAGGTGCAGGATGAAGAAATTACTGTAACTTGCCTAATTATGCAGTTAGTGGCCAAGTAGCCAGGAAAATATCACTTGAGACAGACTAGAATCTTGTCAGTCAGTCTAGGATTGCCTTTGATAACATGAATTTTCTCAAGTGATACTGTGCATAAATGGCATAAGTATCACATGTAACTTTTACCAAAGTTTGCTGTATGCAGTGTTAAGATTTGAGATACTCAGCATTAGCTTGTTTATAAAAATATAGTAAATAAGGCCTGATGTGGGGTAAGTCATGAGTGATGCCATGCATCACTCCCTCAGCCACCTGAAGTCAAGCCAAGGGTTGCTATCATGTGCTGTGAGGGAAGAGGACAGATGTCACGGCCAACATGTACTACTCGCCTGTCAGAGTCTGATGCCACCCTGATATTTGGGTGGTATGTATTTTGCCCAAGTAAGCAGTTGGTGACTACTCACTTGGCTGCCACTGTGGTTGGCTGCAAATATGGTTTGACCTAAAAAATTACTACAAAAGTTTCTTAACTGTTTACTGTAGTACCAGGTGTGCTTAATAGCATACCAAAGGTCTACCACTGACCACAAGGAAGGTGTAGGTAATTTTCAAGATGGCATTTAAGTTTGCCACTAAATTTTAAAGACGTCTGTTACTCCTTTGTTATTTATGCTTGATATGGATCCAGATTATGTTTGAGAGATCTGAGAATCAAATTTGCATATTTACAAGATAGTGAACTAATTGATTACAAAATTACAATATCAAAGATGGCTACAAAAATGCCCATTATTCCATAATCATTCATCCTATACAGGTAATTTGTCTTGGTGGCCTAGGGAATCGGTTTGACTTCACTTTTGCAGCTTGTTTTCAGCCCAGATCTTGAGTGCTATCACTGTAAATCAAGAGATTTCCCATAAAGACTAAGACTTTTCTGATGTGCCTGAACTTCATCAGAAAGGACCAGATGGAATCATTGTGAGTGCAAAGGGATGATGCAGTTGTTCCAGCTAGTGAGAAATACACGGTGGTTCATAAATGAGAGAGAGAGAGAGAGAGAGAGAGAGAGAGAGAGAGAGAGAGAGAGAGAGAGAGAGAGAGAGAGAGAGAGAGAGAGAGAGAGAGAGAGAATCAACAGAAGCTGAATGAGTCTTCTCAACTCTCACAACTCACCCTCCTCAAGATCCATAGGTAAGAAGCCAGCAGAAGGCTACCAAACTGAGGCAAGAAGCGTTGTGGAGAGAGGAGGGCAATAGTGGGGATGCGTTTCCACTTTCCAGAAAGGTTCACTCTGCTCTTGTGTTTGCCACTGAAAGAAAAATAAGTGAATTAGAAAACTCTTATGACATTTTGAAACTGAACTTAAGAACAATTGTAATAACACAGCAAGACGCCAAAACACAAGCCGTAGCAGTGACATTCCTCATGATCCATTGGCTTATTTATGGCTTGTCTTTCTGGTGAGTCAGATCAAACCATAGCGAAACAAGCAACACTCGACAATCTAAATTGAACCACAGAACCATTCCTTTTCGTCCACCCCATCCACCCAAATATTACTGTTGTGCACGCACCTTCAGACGCGGTCAGATACATTTGCCGCTGCAGCAGCCCTGGCGGTCAGCACGCACAACAGGGATCCACAACTGCTGTCGTTGTTGGGTTAGTTTGGCTAGTAGAGGCGAGGCACGTGCGCACACCTGTCTGGACTCAACAAACGCGAGAGAGGGAAGGGCAACACACGTTCTCACTGGCACTCCTGTCTTTTTTGCCCGCACAGCAGGACTACCGAACACGAGGCACACTAACGCGCCCCCGTACAAGTAAGGCTCGCACCATCTTATTCAGCAAAGCGTTTCTATATTACTGGGTAGCGCGTCCCATCTCACAGTACAGCGGCACAGAACAGCAGCACACTATAGAGTTACAGCTCGCCAACAACGTCGCACAACTGTCAACTCCGGTAGTCCATGTCATAAAAGACCACGTAGGTGTTACACACACCTCAGCGTCAGATACTCATTGTCTCAGACTGTCGGGGCATACAATCCTCACAGCATGTTCTGGGACGCAGTCACGTAGTGGTAATGTGGGCGCCTAGCGTCGTAGCGTAACATAAGATAAGTGTATTGCAAACTGTCGGCACTAGTGTTGCGTTGGCGGGAAAAGGGCGCTCTCTTCTCTCTCGAGTTCCCTTCTATCTGACGTCGCGTGGTGTTGTAGGCAGGAAACGGGCGCTCTCTCTTTTGGGATTCCCTTCTGTCTGGCGTCGCAGTGTGTCTTTGGCGGGGAACGGGCGGTCTCTCTCTCTCTCTCTCTCTCTCTCGTTGCCGTTATAAAGGCGCAAACTCCGCAACTTCAACATCGACCGAACCGGGACCACAATCAAGATATGTAACTTTTATGGTTTAACTGAGCCTTGGACCATGTCGAGCGTCTATCACTGGTGTTTTGTTCCGCAGTGCAACAGCTCGTCACGCAATACCCCCGGGAAAAGGTTCATTTCTGTGCCCAAAAACATGACCATTAGGAAGCTGTGGTTCCGCGCAGCTCAGCGTCACGACAAAAACATCCCTCGTGGCACCAGCTACTGCTGTGAAGACCACTTCAACGTGAGTAGTGACAGTTGATAGATTCTGTATGGTGTTGTGCGGGTAAAATTTCGGTAAATATTAAATTCCTTGCCTGTTTCAAGTTAGGGAACGAAAATATTCTTTTCTGGGAGATTTCGGTGCTAACCGTGGTGATTGTTTTACTCTCACCTAACCTAACCTACCTCACCGATAAATTTGATAAAAATAGTATCTCAGGAACGAATAATTTGTGGCGATAAACATATATACCAGTGTTACACGTGACCAGGTACTTCACGGATTTTTTTTTTTTCTTTTTCGTGAGACGGGTTCACTTATATAATGATGCTGAAAATAGTTTCGCCCCTACAGAGAAATAACACAACAATAACTCTCACCCACAATGTTCTCTCGAGACGGCTGGCTGGCACTTGCCCGCGGCCACCTACTGACAGTCACACATCACCTAACCAATCCTAATGAAACTAACCCAACCAATCTAACTAACCAAACTTACTAAACTAACCTAACCAAACCAACCTAACTTAACCAGACTAATGTAACCTAACGAAACCAACTTAACTTCAACTAATCTAACATTATTAAACTAGCCTAATGTAACTGTCATGGCTAAGAAATGAATATGAAATAGT
This sequence comes from Scylla paramamosain, assembly GCF_035594125.1. Lineage (NCBI taxonomy): Eukaryota > Metazoa > Arthropoda > Malacostraca > Decapoda > Portunidae > Scylla > Scylla paramamosain. The sequence goes on from NC_087191.1 coordinate 10,592,304, forward strand.
TATCCTGCGTTTTTTTGTTAAATCTGGCATTGCACTGGAAATAACTGAGGTAACACCCACTGCAGACTTACCCTCAGAAATTGTCAGTCTTGAAATTTGTAGACTAAAGTTATTTTCACAATCCCCAGTGAATATCAGAGTAAACCACAGAAACCATGTCTATATGTTGACTTCCCTCAATGCCTCAGTGACTACAGAATATTATTTTGTTCAATTTAGTTTAGATAATCTTTAAGTCTGGGATGTTCAAGTAATTTGTCTCTTTTACTTCTACAGCTAGAAGAGGACCTAGAAAATTATAAAAATTTCATAAAAATGAAAAAGCGTGCAAAGTTTAAGCCAGGTGTTCTGCCTCATATATTTGAATGTCACAAGAATGGTGGACACAACAATGGTATTCAAAAAAATGGACACAACAATGGTGTTCACAAGAACGGTGGGCACAACAGTGGTGTTCACAAGAATGGTGGCCAGCAAAGTACTACCTTGCAAACAAGAAAAGGTAATTATTTGTCTCATTAATGTACTCAAATTTTTAGTTTGGTGTTTTCTGATAGATTTAGTTGTGTTTTTAAGTTATCTGACTTTTTTCTGGGAAATCACTAGTTTTTCCTTAATTCTGATGATCCTCACTAAGGAAAATCTATTCACTTCCCAGGAAAAAGACAAATACCACATACTTTAAAAACATAGTAAAATCTATCAGAAAATATAGTTTCATGCTCTTAGATGACAAACCTTACTACATACTTAACCTGTGCTGATAAGCCTATCCTACCTAACCTAGCCTGACTAACATAAGTTTTACAATAAACAAAATATTCCTTATTGAGGGGAATTAGGATGCTTGTAGAGCAGTCTATATCACACGTCATGCTTGCTCGTTTCAAAAGAAAAGTAGCGCATTGGCTGATGTTGGCTAACATCAGTACTGTGTCACATGTGGACCAGATCATTGTTTCTTGGTGGCACCCAATGCACACAAAATACCTTGAGGCTAAATCTTCATTATATCAGTGTTCCACCACATTTAGGAAGTGCACCTTGCAACCCTCACAAACCATATTTTAAACTGAAGGTGGAAGCTAGAGACCTTTCCATTAATATCTTGTTACAGGCATTGATAGACCTGCACAGGTGATGAGTGAAGATGGTGATCCTGTCAACTATGCACAGTCTGCTGCAAAACTTATTGGTGCTCAGGTACAGATAATCATTGTGCTGCTTATTGTCAATAAGGTGTTTTCATTACCAGCTTGATGGAGTAGGACGAGTTATAACATTTATTTTATCTGCCTAGGTAGCTACTGCTGTATCTGCCAATCAAGTTATAAGACTGAGACCCATCCTGCCAAAGCCTGCTCCACAAGAGCAGGCTGCACAAAATGGAGGTGTGTATGGGGAATGTACCAAAGTTAGAAGGGATCCCCCCATTCAAATAATGTAAACACCAAAACTAAATGAACACATTGTAGTGTGCTGGTGCTTATCAAAGTCAAGTGATATTGTGTGCATTCAGTAGAATGCCATCCATGACAAAACTTGGCAAAGAAGAAACTGTTTTGGAACTGTTTGGATGAGCTGCCTTTACAATAACTTTTTTCCCTTTCATTGCATGTGTTTACCATGGTGATGTTTATTTTCCATTAACTACTAAAGATTTCTCTTACTTTTGTGTGACTATCAAATATTTATTTACTTTTTGTTTGATTTTCAATATCTGTCATTTAATTTTGTTTCACTTTCTTTAGAGAACAGGCAGTCTCCCAAATACATAAAGGCAAGACAAAGGACAGCAGCAAGGATGATATTCAATGGAAGTTGACAAAAAAATAAATAAGGAGTAGGCCATAGTCTGTGGAAAGGGGTGGCAGTTCCTCTGTGTCAATGTGGTGTCAGAATAACAAAGTGTACAGAAAAGGACATCCATCAGTTCAAAAAGTGCAGGGCATGTTGGGAAGGTGGGCATTAGGAACCCCGAAAACCACAGGTCTGGAAGCAGTCAGAGGAGAGATGGGATGGAATACTTTAAGGAAAAGAAAAGCTAAAGGGAAATCAGGATTTATTAAGAGACTAGAAGGGCTAAATAAAGACAGGTTGGCAAAGAGGACAATATTAAAAAGAAAAAAAACAAGAAGGGATTTTTGTGGAGAAATGAGATGAATATGAAGATGGAAGAAAAAGAGAAAATGTAGGAGAAAGGAACAGACTAAAGAGCAAGGAGGATAGAGGCCAATGGGTGGAAAGGATGGAAGTAAGGGATGGAAAAGAAATTAAAGTGGAACAAAAGGAAACAGAAGCCAGAGAGGGTAGACTGAGAAGTAAACTAACACTAAAAGCAAGAAAGAGGGATGAACTGGGACAGTGTGGGAGGAAAGGAGGCAACAGAACATCTAATGGTAGAGTGTGATGGGATTTCAATAGATGGGACTGATTGGAGTAAGTGTTTACAGCATTTTCAAGAGCTGCCTTCCTCTCTCTTGTATAATCTTTGGTCATGCCCTCAGATGATCATGTCAAGAGGAAAGGCATGAAACAGACGATCTTGAGCCTACAGGAGAAAATGGAAGTCTTGGAGAGGATAGATGCTGGTGTCTCAGAGAAAGATATATGTGCAGAGTTTCATATAAAGTTCAAAACCTTCTATGACATCAAGAAGAACAAGAAGAAGATCCGTGCTGATGCCCGGACCATGCAGGAACCAGCGACTGCCACAGAAGTCAAGAAGACCAAGTTCACACCAAGCAACCATGCATCCCTGGATGCAGAGGTGTTCAGGTGGTACCAGAAGGAGTGTGCCACTGGGGTGCATGTGAGTGGGGATGACCTCCAAAGTGCTGCTGCAAGGTTGGCCAAACAACTTAACATCACCGACTTTAAACCAAGTGCTGGTTGGCTGTTAAGGTTTTGGGACCAACACTGCCCAGCCGACCTTGAGGTTACTGAGAAAAGTAACAGTGCTGACGAAGCAGCCGTGGAAACTTTCAGGGAGGAGCTGCATGGGATATTTCCAACCAACCAGCATGGTAAGTGGTGTCACAATTTTATTTTATGAGCAGGGGTTTTTAAGGATATTTCACATAAACCATAATTTTGATTAGTTGGCAAAGGCTGAGCCAACTTACAGAGGCTTCACTGTGATATTTACCAGGTGTCTTTAATTATTTGCATAACTGATAATACACACAACTTTTTACTCTTCTACATTTGTCTGCCTTAAAATATTTGTCATACACACAACTTTTTACTCTTCTACATTTGCCTTAATATATTTGCCATTCACTTTTGATTACCAATATATTTGTCATCTACTTTTGTTTGATTATCAAGACATTTGTCTTTCAATTTTCATGTGATAGCTATTTCATGCCATATTGTGCCTATGAGACCCATTAAAATGGCAACCAAAGACAAAAATAATTAATTTTTAACTAAATCCTCTTGGGAACATGATCTGTACACTGTTTGGCTCTGCTTCTCATTCCAAGTGTTTGTTTGCATTGAATTCTCATGAAATGCATTTTCATCTTTCTTGTGTAATCCAAACGTGTCCTTTCTGCATCAGGATAGCTATACTTCTTCAATCTGGCCTTCTTAACTATTCCTGTACCTTCATCCCACAGCTCCTGCCACACACACCTCAGCAGAGGTGACTACAGCCATAGCACCCACCGAAGCTGTGTACATTGTGGAGAGAGACACAGACAGAGCACCCACTGAAGCTGTGTACATTGTGGAGAGAGACACAGACAGAGCACCCACTGAAGCTGTGTACATTGTGGAGAAAGACACAGATAGAGGAACATTAGAAAATGAATATATAGACCTAGAAGAGAATGATCCATGGGATGTCAACACACCCAAAGAAGACCCACATAGCACACCATTCGTGTACAGCACACCCAGCCAGAATGCACACAATAATGAAATCAATGATCTCCAACCTAGAGAAAGCTGGAGAGAAACCAACACCCATGACCTGCCACCACTGGAGCAGGATGCAGACTTGCACATGGAGGTAAGAAGGGAGCTCAGGGAGATCAAAGACTTTATGAGGGAGATGAGCTCTTCTATGAGATCCATTAAAATGGCAGCCAAAGACATCTCTGAAACACTGAAGGTAATTGCTGCTGCTCGTAATGGCTTTAGGTAACTGTACCATTTTGTTAATACGTATTTATGTTAGCTGTACAGAAAGAGAGGACTGAATCAAAGTTATTACCAAGTCATGTGTTTCATGTCTGGTGTTGTACAGGTCATCATCAAGAGAATGTGTTGTGGTTTGTTCCAATGAGTATGGTGTTCTTCATCAGTATTAGGTTCTCTTCCACTGATTTCAGTGTTCTTCCTCAAACTTGAGCCCTGATGTAAAGCAATTTCCAGAGAGATATTTAGGTCCTGACTAGGCTGTGTGACTTGGTTACACAATCCAACCCTGGCTGTGGTATGTTAGATGATCTGCATGCAAAGAATGGTGAAGTACAGCTTTTGTTTGTTAGGCATAGCCTCCACTCACTTCCTGTGTGTTGAATTTTCTTAATATTAAGTCTTCTGATACCCTATGAACTTTATTTACCAGGTTTTGTAATGAGATTGCCTGCAAATCAGAGGACTTGGTAGTTGAAGGGAAAATCCAAAAGCAGATGGAAGTGAGTGGGGAATGTGACCACAACTGTACAAATGGTTGCCGGTGTGGCAAGGTGTTATGTGTGGTGCACATGGAGGCAGTGTTAGTTTTGTAAATTTTTTTTTAGCAGGTAACAGGGCTTGATCTTGAGAGAAAAACAAGCATAGTGATATTATTTTGTTAATGGACTCAAGGCTACATTTGTACAACTCTGGAATCCTTAAATCTCTTGTCTTAAATGAAGTTAACAAGTTTTTTCAAAGACTTCTTCATATTAGGCAGCGACAGGACTTTGTTATAATAAATTGGAAAGTGTATCTTATACTATTTCATGCTTAGTCATACCTTGGCCCAAATTAAATATTGGATTGGTTTTTAATAATAGATTTTATTTTTTAAAGAGGTACAGAAAATGGGTTCTTTATAAGTTAGAATTAAAGAAAATTTACTCTTAAAAGAAAATAAATTATACTCAAGTTAAAGAAATGTTGTCTAGATGAGAGAACGGGTTTAAAAAGTGATCCATATGTTGTTTTGTCGCACTGTACCAGTTCGGGTGGGTGAAAAATACGTTGTCTTTCCTCTAAAGCCAAATTTCTGAAGCAATATTTTCTTAATAAATTTTGTAAGGAAAACAAATATCTTTTAAATGTACCTATTTCATCCTGCTTAATGTAGATAATGGTAGTAGTGATAAAGTCTGGTGATGAAGTGTTGAGATCTTGTTCAGAATGATTAGGTTGTTGTTTTTATCACTTGTATAGGTAAAATCAGGTACAATGATTGAATAAATGTAAGAAAAAGGAAGAGAGAATATGTGAAACCAGTGTGATCAAAATAATACCACCAAAGCACCTACAGCATATGGGAGCAACAAGTTCATGCAGTCTGACACAGCCTCTCATCTCGGAGGCTTGAAGTCCTATGGTTCTGAGCATTTCTGCCGGGGAGAGGAACCAACACCACCACACTGTAAGGAGAGGAGGTGTCAGAAGTTTAGATCTCATGCAAGAGTCAGCCAGTATGCATCTCCACCCTTTGTTTTCAATGGTAACCTTTGGGACTAATAGTTCTTTCTCCAGCTACACTCATCACTGTCCACCAAACAAATTATGAACTTGGATGAGAAAAGAAATACAAAACAGGGGCCGTGTTTGATGGAGGACAGATACATGACTCAGACAAATATAAAATGTTATGTTGGGAGTAATGTGAAGATCATTGTGAGTTAAGTAAGAATTAAATGTTGTAGAGAAGATAAACTGATGAAGCCAGAAGTGTTTGGTAAGTAAAGTAGCAACGGTGTAGATTACAATGGTAGTAATAGTAGTACCATCTATAACATATTACAGCACCACCACCACAATAGTAGTAGTATGTAGTAATAGCAGCATAGTAAAATTAGTAGTAGTAATAGTAATAGCATTGTAATAATAATAATAATAATAATAATAATAATAATAATAATAATAATAATAATAGTAATAATAATAATAATAATAGCAGTAGTAGTAGTAGTAGTAGTAGTAGTAGCAAAAATATTAGTACTAGTAATGGTAGCAGCAGCACATTAAAAGTTGTAGTAGTATATCATGCACTAGCAATAACAGTGTATCTCTACCTTAAGTGCCTAATTGTTTGCTAGGCAGCAGCACTAAGTCCCAGACCATTACCGCAAGTGACTAAGTAGTTATGAGTTAACTACCACTTCCTTTACAAATAACGCCACCAGACAACTACACTACTATGTACTTGAACGATACTTAACTAGCTATTCGGTAGTTACTGTAGACCGTAAATTTATTGGTCATAGAAACATTGAAATGCAACGTCAGTCCACATTATTCACCACTACTTCCCTCATACAAGGACAACCAAACAATAAATCGATTGGGTAGATCGTTAACTACCTATCTGGTAGTTACTGTAGATAATTTATTACAGCTATCCAAAACTAATGAAAATGAAACTACACACTACATTATTCACAACTCCTTTCCTCTTACATATAAATATTACTCGCCTGTAATCCAATACCTGAGAATGGGTGAAATGAGAGAGCAGCGATACCATTCTCCCTTCGTCATCTCTGTGGACCAACTGAGGCGTGTGCCCTGCCAGGCCCAGGAGGGTCAGCCGCTCAGGGCTACCAACCACACCATTCTTCCACACGTTTCTCCCTCCTTGTCTAGACTGTAGTGCCTGTGAAAGAAGTAATAATAATCTACACTAATGTGAATGGTTCCTGGGTGCAAGATATTCATGACATTTGAACCTGCCATCTGCCATAGTTTCGAGACGCTTCGTTCTCTCATGCGAACCAATTCATTGGTTGAGATGTTTAGTCCGGTTCTTATGAATGTTTCTCATATCAGTAGTGCAGAATGATGCAGAATCCTTGTTCAGCTATCATTATGTAAAATGGTAAAGTTGAGGCACAAGTTGAAGCTGCGTGTGGCCCCAGTGCCTGTTTCCATCTCACTGTCCTCTGAGTCTGGGGTGGACACCCCTCACCCCGGGACACCAGGTCACTGTGACACCCGGGTTTCTACGGAGTACCTTCCCAGGTTTCTCCAGGTACTCATTCATCGATCAACCAAAGGAAGAATGAGGAGCAAGCTGAGCAGAGAAGATTTGAACCAAGACCCGCAGATTCACCGCCAGGTGTGCTCGCCGCTGCACCACGCAGGCGCTACACAGTCCTGGAAATGCCCTTGACAACTACAATCACGGCCATTAGAGTATTGACCCTTTCACTGTTTGACAAATTTTTTCCCCGTTCAATACCTGTGATCTTCAACACATTATTTATGGTTAATCTCGTAAATATTTCTGCACCATAAAAAGACAAGATTAATCTGTCTCCTCTTTTCTCTCCTGTGTCTTCATGCAAAAATTTTCCGTACTTCAAGGAAGGTTAGCGAAGGACAGCCATGGCACTTAAAGGGTTAAAAATAGAGACCAGGCAACGTAATGTTTAGAAACCCAATGGTGTAAATTTGTGTAGAAATTCTGCAAGGCATCGAAGAGAGCAACATGGGTGAAGGAGAGCGTAAAATCTTATTGCCTGTAGTCTTGTTCTTGGTGGTAGCATGACTCGGATTAAATAATAAGCGTCATACTCTCATTAATATTCAGTAAGTGAAAAAAAAAAGTAATCTATTAGTTTTAACACAGTAGTAGTACAATGTTCAAAGTTCATAAAATCATCCAATATCAGTAAAAGTAAAATAAATATATATAAATGTTCCACTGCCAGACGTGACACTTCAGGTCGGTAAGATGATGGAGGGCTGCCGGGCTGAGGCGGCAGGCGTGGCTACCAGCGACACACTAGCACGCTGAGGAGCGCTGCGTGTTTTATTACCCCGTGATAGATAATGACACCAGTCGTTTCAAATTATTAATCCTGGATAATTCTACTAAACTCTCTCTCTCTCTCTACATCACCATTTTCTTCAGATTCACGGAGAGAGAGAGAGAGAGAGAGAGAGAGAGAGAGAGAGAGAGAGAGAGAGAGAGAGAGAGAGAGAGAGAGAGAGAGAGAGAATAAATAATCTTAAAAAAAGTCGAACAGAAAAGGAAGAACAAAATAAACAAGGGGAACACCACCACCACCACCACCACCACCGCCGCTACCACCACAAGCACAGCCAATCAGTAAGCTCGCCGCCCTGGAAGTGTCCAATCAGAGCGAAGGGGCGTGGCTTGGCATACCTACAGTGCCACACGCGACCCTTTCAAGATGCATGGCACCTCCTCCTCTTCCTTCACTTTCCCCACCTCTACTTTCTCCTCCTCCTTCACACTCACAACCTCAGTCAACACACGAGGAGTCCTGCCGCGCCTCCTACAGCAGTGCCAACCGTGAGTGCCATCAAAGAGTGCCAGCAGTTTAAACTCAGTCTCGTTTGTGCTGCTCCCAGTAAGTTAGGTTAGGTTAGGTTAGATTACCACAGCGGATCAACCTTCTCCAAAACTCTTCTGCGCCTTCGTCAGTCAGTCCCACTATAAGCGTGTCTTCCTTCACTACATCCATGACCCTTCTCTTAAGTCTTCCTCTCTTTCTCCTGCCAGGTAGATTCATCTCCATCCTCCTCCTCCTCCTCCCCACACACTTCTCGTCTCTCGACACGCCCAAGCCACCTCAGTTTCGTCTCTCTAGCTTTGCTCCCAAACCAACGGTGCAGTAACTTAATAAAACAATTGGGTAAATCAATATAACAGTCTTTTGGGAACTAACACTCAAGTGGGTCTTCTTTTCCCATCAATTTTGTTGCCCTTAGCCAGTGAACCTCTTGCAGAGAGAGAGAGAGAGAGAGAGAGAGAGAGAGAGAGAGAGAGAGAGAGAGAGAGAGAGAGAGAGAGAGAGAGAGAGAGAGAGAGAGAGAGAGAGAGAGAGAGAAAACGAAAATTTGCACATATAATGATGTCAAGAAATCAATGTGAAAAATAAATTAGTTAGACAAGTAATAAGAACAAAAGGATACATAGAGTAATAATACCTAAGGTGATATAAAAAAAAGAAAAAAAACAACAATTGTCTTTATGGTCACGTATTGTGTGTTTGTTTGTGTACGTAGTAATTACAATGAAATGAGTTATTTTTTTTCTATTTCTTTTAATATAGTTTCGCTTGTGATTTGTCTAGAAAAGAAATAATGTGGACTGTTTACTTTGTCGAAACCAACCTTTCCCAAACCAAATCTTTCCCAATGTCTTTCTCCTTCTCCTCTTCCTATTCCTCCTCGTCTTCTTCTTTTTCTTCTTTTTCCTCCTCCTCCTTCTCTTCCTCATTTTCTTCTTCCTTCACCTCCTCATTTTCTTCTACTTTCTCTTCCTCCTTGTTTTCTTCTTCTTCCACCTCCTTTTCGTTTCCTTCTACTTCTTCTTCCTCCACCTCATTTTCTTCTTCCTCTTCCTCATCTTCCTCCTCCTCCTCCTCCTCTTCGTTTTCTACTTCGTCTCGTCCCTCCTGAGATGTCCGTGTTCTCCCACAGGTGCGCCATGAGGACGGTGTTCACAGTGGGCGTGTGGGCGTGGGCGTGGGTGTGTGCTGGGAGCCTCACCCTGCCCTTGCCACGACCCCCAGGTGTGTGTGTGTGTGTGTGTGTGTGTGTGTGTGTGTGTTTGTATTTCCATCTATCTATCTGTGTTGTTATCTGTAGGTGCCTGTGTGTGTCTGCCTGTCTGTTGGCGTGTGTTGGCGTGTGTGTCGCTCTCTCCCGCCATTCGCTTCATTACTCGCTGCCATCTCCTCACTGAGGCAACAAGGGCGGCGACCACTTCTGGCGCGCTCATTCAGGCACCGTCACCCTCTGCTGGGCGCGGTGTGCAGGGCTAAATGGCAGGCTGCTGGGAACTCCTTCCCCACCACGCACGCGACCACGCCGCGTGCGAAGCCGAGGCGAGGGTGACTACTGAGAGAAACCAGTTACGCAGTTATTATGCATAACGAACAGCCACGGCAGGCGAGGGCAATTATGCAGTTAATGTACATAACGAGCTGCCACAGCAGGCGAGGCCGCCTCTTGCCTGAAATATGAAACAAGGCTGCCCTCACCACCGCTGACACTTATAACACAGCAGCTGAGTGAGACTCGTGCTCCGCGCCGTGGCGGGCTGCAGCCATTCTGCCATTCTTACTCCGGCTTCCTCCCGAGTCGAAACGTTAATTATCCCACGGCAATCTGTCCCCGAGGAAACTATCGCACAAAACAACTCGCCTGCTTTCCCTTTACTGCAAGACACCTGTGGCTCTCTGTACACCGCTGAGCGAACCTGCCCGCGTGGTCATGTGTGGAGGCCATGCACGAGTGTTGAACAAGAGTATTTCGGCAATCAAGACTGCCCAGTCATTACGAATGTTGATTAAGTTCACATCTAGAGGTTTACTCTGACTGTTAATGACCGCGTGACACTCCATGACTCATCGGGATGGCGATTTTACACCGTGGGAAATATCTTGACCAGAAATAAAGAAACTTTTTGAGGGACAACATTTCCTCTCTCTCTCTCTCTCTCTCTCTCTCTCTCTCTCTCTCTCTCTCTCTCTCTCTCTCTCTCTCTCTCTCTCTCTCTCTCTCACACACATCATTCCCATGTTTGCCCGTCACTAATCACGTCGCCGCAGTGATGGACAGTCGCCTTGTCAACAGCAGCAGGCGGCGCCACGCAACATTACCGCCTCGCTCCGGGTTTGCTCGTCATGCACCATTCACACGAGAATAATGACACGCACCACAACACACGCCATAACAATACAAAATGCATACAGAAACTATACAGTGTTCTATTCGGGAAGGTTTCGGCAAATCTTTGTATTGATCAAGTAACAAGAATAAAGTCAGGATGAATGTCTGCATTGGTAAAAAAAAAATATAAGGAAAATTTTTGCATAAATCTCTCTATTTAATAGAAGAAATCCTGGAGTTTGGATAAATTTCTGTATTAATCATTATTTTCAAGTTATACGAGGTCTCTGTATTCGTTGTATTTTTCTTTCCTCGATCTTTTCCTATTTTTTCCTTCCCCACTCTCGAGTTAACTTCACTTCTTATAAATTCTAATAAAACAATATCAATAAAAAATAAAACTTAGTTATTTTGATAATTTCACTTTTCAGTGATGGAATAATCGCGAATTATACTTTTAAATAAAAATCCACCGATTAAAGAGGAATGACATTCATAGAAGAATCAGATCATCAATCATATATATATATATATATATATATATATATATATATATATATATATATATATATATATATATATATATATATATATATATATATATATATATATATATATTCACTGAGGCATATTTGGCAATTTATTACTGCAAATCATTGAATAACAAAGTTATTAGGAGTTACATTTCTGAATGAGATTTAATTTTTACTTTTTGCAGATGCACACTGCAATACATCATGGTGATGATCAAGAAATGGGGCAACGCTTCCTTTCAAGCTGCATCTCCAGGAGGAAAGGGTTGAAAAGGACAATATTTGCCTTCCTAAAATGTACATATTTAAAAAAATCACAATCGACTTTCTTGTGAGACTATGAACAATATTATAGTACACATACGTGTAATGGAAAAAAAAAAAAATGTATATTGTACTTTTTTCTAGATATAAATGAAGGCTAAAGTAAACTGTTTCTTAAACTTTGCTGCTTTGTGGTGCACTGCATCTTGGACCTTGATGGCGCACCGAGCCTGAAGTCAATGTAGAGCAGGCTGACTAAAAGAAGACACGATAACGAAGCAGATTTCACGATAACGAGGCAGAAATCCCCAAAACGAAGCAGATTTCACGATAACGAAGCGAGTTTCACGATAACTCAGCGGATTTCGCGATAACTCAGCGAATCTCACTATAACGAAGCAAATTTCACGATAACGAAGCAAATTTCCCGATAATGAAGCGATGTTGCAGCAAGTTTTCCCTGGCAGGGATGAATCCTTTCTCCCCCTCAAGCAGCCATCCCAGGCCTGCAGGAGTGTGTGCGGACAGTGGCGGTACAACCCTCC
>NC_087191.1:10609466-10611966 GCF_035594125.1 Scylla paramamosain
ATATTCAAGGTGACAGACAAAGAGACAGATGTAGGCAATTGGATTAAAGACAAATATGCACACATATAAACAGGCAGATAGATAAATAAGCTGATAGACAGACGGACAGACAGACAGACAGGCACGCAGGCAGACAGACAAATATATAATCGATTAGAATGTAGATAGATCAATTAACTCGCAAGCAGATAGACAGACAGACAGAGATATAGACAAACAGACATATGGACGAAGTAAAATGATAAAATAAAGGACTTTTGAGGTCACACGAACAAAAATGAATAAAAATAAAAGAAACTAAGAAAAGTTAAAGAAAGAATGAAGAAAAGATTAGATTAACATAAGCAGAAGAATGCCAAAAAAAAAAAAATATTAACGTTAAAAAAAGGAAAACTTAAAGAAAAGACAGACAGGTTTTCTTTGAGCTTCCCGTGATCGACTTTATAGAGCACGGAATGCAGGAGTGACACAAGTGTTTGTTTCGTTATTAATTAATTATACCAAATGTGAGATGGAGGTGCGAAAGAATGCGGTGATAAACATAAAGAATATAATGAATGACTAGATGTGAGACGGACAGGCAAATGTGTAAATATAAGAATTATGAACAAGCTACACCAGAAATGAGTACAATAATTAATAGTCTGGAAAAAAAAAATATGCGTCTGGAAAACTAATTTACACACTAAAGTGAAAAATTACTGCTTCACCTCCCATCCTCAGAAAAAAAAAAAATAAAATAAAAAATGAATACAAAAAATAATAATAAAAACTTACTTTATTTAATCGTATTTCAATGCAGAGGCCTCAAATTTTGCTAAGTACTGAGTATTCACTTCTATCTCCACCTCTTATTCTTTCCCAAATTAATTTCATGGTTGGAATCACTTGCAGCTCACCAAAGTCTTAACCTTCTTCACCTGGGAAACATTTTGAACTTGTAATAAAGTCGTCTATTTCTCCACGATCCCTGAATGCGGTGGTGAGGCGTGGAGTGGCAGAGGTGTGGAGTGATGAACATGCTGAGGTAGAGCCCTTACAGACTACAGAAACTTATTTATTTATTTATTTATTCATTTATGTTCGTCAAGTTTCTGTCGACTCATTTCTTATTCCCTGCACTGTTCTTTCTTATTTTCAGTACGTGACGTGCCCTATTAAGCTTTATCTTCCCTACCATACTGCATCTGTGTTTTCTTTCTTGTTAAATCTAAGGTAAAAAAAAATAGTTTACTAGAAAATATGACCTAGTATAATAGTAGGGAGCTTTATATTGTGACATCTACATACAAACAATCCTAATCGTAATCCTTCAGGTGCTTCGGGAGGAGGGCCGCGCAGTGGGCAGAACGCTGAGAATGCTGCTGGGCCAGGATCTCCCAGGACGCCTCCCTGCCGCCCCCCTCCTACAGGATACTCGTGGCGGCCTGGATGGTCTTCTCCCTAGTGTTCGGGACAGCCTACCGCGGTAACCTGACGGCGGCGCTGACGCTACCCACCTACCCGAAGAGGATTGAAACCCTGAGCGACCTGGTGGCTTATGTGGACAGGTGTGTGTGTGTGTGTGTGTGTGTGTGTGTGTGTGTGTACTACGTAGGAGAAAATCCCACCGCTGCCACCAATTATGATAGCAAATGTGTGTGTGTGTTTGTCTGTGTGTGTGTGTGTGTGTGTGTGTGTGTGTGTGTGTGTGTGTGTGTGTGTGTGTGTGTGTGTGTGTGTGTGTGTGTGTGTGTGTACTACGTGGGAGAAAATCCCACCGCTGCCCACCAATAATGATAGCAAATATGTGTGTGTGTGTGTGTGTGTGTGTGTGTGTGTGTGTGTGTGTGTGTGTGTGTGTGTGTGTGTGTGTGTGTGTGTGCTTACTCCTGAAGGCCACTGCTGCTTCAGGATCACAATGCCGCCCTACGGAACTGACCACCGCGCGTCTTACCTCGCCTCGAAGTCGCCCGTGCTCAGAGCCATTGGTCAACCTCATGCAGGTGGTCCACACTACTGACGAAGGGCTGACAGGTGCGCTACGGAACAGGTGAGTGGCTGGGGGAGGGTTTAATTATACCTGTCTGTCTAGTCTGCGCCTACCTGCCTGTCTGTCTAGTTGAAATATGTCCTTCTAGCAGTGCGTGTATATCTCTTTCTCTCTCTGTAGACAAATTTGGGATCGTTTATTATTCCCGTCTACCTGTCCGTCTGTCTCTTTCTCTCATTACATAACAGGTAATTAATTAGAGATGGTTCATTATTCCTGTCTACCTGTCGGTTTAGTTTAATTATGCCTATTTATCCATCTGTGTCTGTCTCTTCCTCATGCTGCAGAACAAGTGATTAAAATTTTCCTTCTTTCCACTACTGTAAAATCACGTGTTTTTCCTGCGTATGTTAATTTTATTTTCCATTCTCTAATATTTTCTAGTTTCTTTCATGTTTTACTTTTATTCTTCCTTGTTAACACGACCTAAACACTACTCCTTTATTTTTTCCCTCGTTTATATGTCTG
>NC_087191.1:10621966-10624466 GCF_035594125.1 Scylla paramamosain
TATTAACAACATATCTTCGTTTTTCTACTACTATCATTATTCACTATTTTCATTCATTACTTAAAATAACTTAGATTTTATATAGCTAATATCATTACTATCATCTATTCATACTAGCACCAATACTTCTTTGCCTTCGTTTTATCGTACAATGAAGAGGATAAAGAAATTAACACACCTGGCAGGGCGAGTGTTACCTGAGCCACACACCTGCTGACAGTGGCGTAATGAAGTGCTCCGTGGCCTCTTTTGTTCTGACAGTGAGGTGTTCAGCATTTGCAATTCTAAGTTAAGAGGGAAAGATGAGGTACAAGTAAAAGCCAGGTGAGCAATTAAGACGTCCACTCACCTTGACTTAGTGAGTTTGCTTCAAGGTAATTGCGCGTATCGCTCTTTCACTTACAGGATTCTATAATATGTTGTTGTTTTTTTTACTTTATTTTTTATTTTCTTCATTTATTTTGCACAGAGTATTGGAGAGGTGAAAGTTTTTATCAAGAGTCTTATTTGTTATTGCTTTTTATTACTAAGCTCCTATGCATTTTGATAATTAATTTTTTTTATTTTTTTATTCTTTTCTTTTCAACACGTAAATATGAAATAACGAACCTTTTCTTTTTTTAGCATCTTACTGCGTTCATTATTGGTTTTGCTTATTTTTTTCTGTAAATCTTTCGTTTTCTTTTATTCATCTTTTTAGTTTTCATTTCTTCATAAAAGAGAAGAAAAGATACAGAAAAAAATGAAAGTGTCTTTTTTAAGTTTATTATTGTTGAATTTTTTTTTCTATTTTCGTTCTCTCTGCTATTTATTCGCACAGACACGTGAGAGGAGTGAGAAAATCGTTTTATTTCATTCGCGTGAGAGAAAATGGGGAAAAAAGGTTTATTTCGTTCATTATCATTATTAGTATTAGTATTTTTTCTTTTGCGAGCTTTTGTAGTTGTTATCTCATCATCATCATCATCATCATCATCATCATTATCATCGTCATCATCAAATATTTTTTCTACTATTTCGTCTTCTGCTTTCATCACCATCATCATCATCATCATCATCATCATCATCATCATCATCATCATCATCATCCTCATCGTCATTATCATCATTTTCATTACTATCATTATTACCAACATCATCTCTTTATTTTCTACTACCACCACTAACTCGTCTTCTGCTTTTATCATCATCATCATCATCAACACCATCATCATCATCATTAATATCACCACCACCACTATCATCACCATCACCATTACCTATTCTGAAGGCCTTTCCTGAGAACCTATCATAATTTTCCTTCCTCTCTTCTTACCATCCCTTTCCTTTCCTTCCTTTTCCTCCTATCCTCTTCCTCACCTTTTCCTTCCTTTCTCCACCAAAGAGAGACAGACGCTCATCCCTGCACGCCTTTCAAAACAGCACACGTCACACTCTCTTTCACTTGGCTTACATCATGATCACACAGGAACCGTCCGTCCGTCCGTCTGTCTGTCTGTCCTCATCCATATCATTGCTGCTCAAAAATTCCAAGGCTATTTCCATGCTCACCTGCAATGCTCTCACACTACCACTGCATATCCATCCTGCCATGCTCCACTCTCTCTTTGCCACTCCAGTCCCCCTCACAGTATTGCTTTTGTATTCCCTAGAGAAGCGGAGTCAGTACAGAGAGTGGGTGAAGAGATAAAAGGGAGGTGAAGTATTACAGAAAAGATACTGGTCTGTTAATCGGTACAAGTGACTTAAAAGATACAAAGGAGGTGAAATATTCTTACCAGAGGATATTAACCCTTTTCTGAAATGGTCGTTAATGTTGAGGTCAGTGTACATGATGAAAAGGGAATATGAATAACGTATTTTAGAGATTAGTACGAAAACATAAGTCTTTCAAAAGTTGTAGTTGATTATGAGAGAGTGATTAGCAGTGAAAAGGTTAAAGATTTGTATTCGCTAGAGAGGCGCACACTGAAAGGGGATCTGACGTATCTAAAAAAGTAAATAAATAGAAAAAAAAAATAATAAAATACATATCGAAGAATAAGCGGAGAGGAAATGAAGGGAGAAAAAGTGAAGGAGAGAAAGAAGAATATTTTGAAGGTGAGGAGATAAATGAGGGAAGGAAGAAGATGAAGAAAGAGGTCAAGTGGCAGGGATACATCAAGGTGTGATGCAAACGAAATCCTTACGTAAAAAACACATCCCAATTATCAGTTAAAAATATTTAAAATGAAAATTTTTTCACCTTTTTAACACAGGTCCTGACATGTACAAAAAAAATGAAAAATTTGTGATAAAAAATTTCCTCTAAGGTTACAGATGATTAAATTATGAAAGTTAGAAGAAGAATACTGATATAAAAAGTATATATCAGTCAAAAAAGTGGGTTTATTTTAAGTGTCTTCATTTTATTAAAAATTAAATATGATTATTACCTCAGCCGTACTCCTGACAACAACAACAACAAAAAAAATATTCCACAAATGTACAGTGGTTCTCT
>NC_087191.1:10631966-10651966 GCF_035594125.1 Scylla paramamosain
CCATCACTTGGCTGTCAACTTAACTCACTGTCTTCCGGGTGTGTGTGTGTGTGTGTGTGTGTGTGTGTGTGTGTGTGTGTGTGTGTGTGTGTGTAAGGGAGGGTGGGTCCATGTAAGGTAAGGTGGGGGGAGAGTAGGAGGGAATTGGTTTTACTACAGGGAGAAGGGAGAGTAGGACAGAAGGGAGGAGTGGGGAAAGGAAGAGGAAGAACAGTTGCGAGGAGGGGGAGGGGGAGGAAGAGGAGGAGGAGACAGTATGACAAGCAAAAATGGAAGAAAAAAATTAACAAAAAAACATAGAAAGGAGGAACAGAAACAATAAAAGCTACTGCTGCTGCTAATAACAATAGTAATAATAATAATAATAATAATAATAATAATAATAATAATAATAATAATAATAATAATAAACAATAAGACAATAATCCCTTCCATTCCATTATTAAAGACATAAACCCCAAAACATCACCCTGTTGCAGAGACGCGTAATCACTCAAGATCAAGATTAAGACCATCCTTTTTTTTTTTTTTTTTTTTTTTTTTTACAGGAGTACTATTGGACTTCAAATGCCACGTGGACGCTCAGTGTAGTCTCCGAGTGCCTCACTCTGCCTGCATCCAAGGGTACTGCAGATGTGGCGATGGCTTTGTGCCCTACAGGAGGAACAACTGTCTGAAAGGTGAGTGTGGTGGTGGTGGTGGTGGTAGTTTTTTTTTGTTTTGTTTTTTAAGTAAGAGGGTCACTGCAAGAGAGGAAAAAATAATAATATATATAAAAAAGGCCCACTTGAGTACCAGTTCCCAAAGTGAAGTCAAAGACAATCATCTAATACTGAAGGATAAGTGTCTTGAAGGAAAGAGGAAATACAGAAGCAGGCGGGGAGTTCCAGAGTTTACCAGAGGAATAGATGAATGACTGAGAATACTAGTTAACTCTTGCATTAGAGAGATGGCCAGCAAGATCGCGGGAGGAGGGGAGGCATGCAGTTAGCAAGATCAGAAGAGCAGTTAGCATGACAATCAGTGGTAGAAGATAGCAAGAGATGCAACACTGAGGCGATTGAGAGGCTGAAGACAGTCAGAGGAGAAGAGTTGATAAGACGAAATGCTACTGATCCCACCGTGTCTAAAAGAGCGGTATGAGTGGAACTCCCCATACAAGTGAAGCATACTCCATACATGGATGGCTAAAGCCCCTGTACAAAGTTAGCAGCTCGGGGGGGTGAGAAAAACTAGCGGAGACGACTCAGAAAATATAACTTCATTGAAGATGTTTAAGCTAGAGACGAGATGTGAAGTTTCCAGTTTAGATTATTAGTTGTTGTTGCTGTTCATGTGTTAATAGTAGTAGTAGTAGTAGTAGTAGTAGTAGTAGTAGTAGTAGTAGTAGTAGTAGTAGTAGTAGTAGTAGTAGCAGTAGTTTGCTGGGAAATCTGTAAATTATTTGTTTAATAAGAGAGAGAGAGAGAGAGAGAGAGAGAGAGAGAGAGAGAGAGAGAGAGAGAGAGAGAGAGAGAGAGAGAGAGAGAGAGAGAGAGAGAGAGAGTCTGCATTGTTTGGGTATGGAAATGATTCAGCTTCTGTTGAATATTAAAGGGAGGAGGAGGTGGAAGAACGGAGGGAGAGAGAGAGAGAGAGAGAGAGAGAGAGAGAGAGAGAGAGAGAGAGAGAGAGAGAGAGAGAGAGAGAGAGAGAGAGAGAGAGAGAGAAACTTTATTTGTCTAACCTCAATAATCTCTAATCGTACATTTTCTTTCGCAAACAAGAATACATAAATAAATAAATAAACGAAAAATGAATGAATGAATGAAAGAATAAAAAAACGAAAACAAAACACACAAATAAGCGAAACAAAATAAAACGTAATAACAGAAAAATAGGAATAACTTGAAAAAAACGGGAAATTAAAAAAAAGAAAAAAAAAAAAAAACAGCTGCAGAGAAGATAAAGGATGGAATAACAGATGGAGGAGGAAGAGGAAGAGGAGGAGGAGGAGGAGGGAAGGGTGTATGACCTGTTGTGTTTGCTCTAACCCTCCCTGCGTGACTCAGCCTTGCCCAAACCTCTTAACAGGAAGACCCGCTGTGGGAAAGGGACTCGATTCCTTTACAGAGGATTAAAACGCATTCAAAGTCATTTTCAAGTTATTTTCACACACGATAGAACGTTGAAGACTTCTACGTATTTATCTTCGCTATTATATTAGTTTAGTGATTAATTATATGTGTTTACTTTACTTTTTATTTATTTTTATCATTTTTTTTCATTTCGCACTCTGAAAAACGTGATCTTGTTAACTCGAAAATATATTGAAGGGTATTTTTTTACTGTTTGGTTTAGTCTTAAGTCTGCCAGATGGAGAGAGAGAGAGAGAGAGAGAGAGAGAGAGAGAGAGAGAGAGAGAGAGAGAGAGAGAGAGAGAGAGAGAGAGAGAGAGAGAGAGAGAGAGAGAGAGAGAGAGACTTAACAGGACAAGACAGCAAACGAAGAAAGAAAAATATAAAAGAGAAAAGGAAAATAGAAAATAAATTAATGAAAGAAGGAAAAATAAGACACGAAGAAAAACAAAAGATGAGAGAGAGAGAGAGAGAGAGAGAGAGAGAGAGAGAGAGAGAGAGAGAGAGAGAGAGAGAGGGCACCACTAATATATTCACTACTGACACTGCCTGTACTGTTATGTAAATATAGAGAATTGGAATGCTTTCGTGCCCTCTTCTCGTCTCAGCTACAGTAAAGGGGCATGAGGCGGAGGGATTACAAAGCTTACCAACTTCTCTACCTCCTAACAATTAATAAAGATGACTAGCACATCAACACCTTTATAGAGCACCGGATCCTCTGTAGTGCAGTTAAATAAAGTGTTGTATTCTCTATAAAAGCAAATACTCGCTATACAAATTACTAAAAGCATTTAATTTTCTACACATAAAATTAAAGGTTTTATAAAGGTTTTTATATTCTCTCTCTCTCTCTCTCTCTCTCTCTCTCTCTCTTTATTGTTTCTTTTGATTTCCTCTTATTCCCTATTTTCTTTTTTGTTACTTTTATTTATCATTATTGCTTTTCCTGTTTTCTTTTCACTTCTTTATTTTTTCTTGTTCTATCTTTGATTTTTATTTTTTCTTACTCTTGTTTTTTTTCCTTTATTTCTTGTCCTCTCTTCTCTTTTATTTTCTTATTTTCCTTGTTCTTTCTTTACTATTTATTTTCACTCTTTATTCCTCGTATTTACTCTTCCTTGTTTTTTTACTTTATTTTTTTCCTTCTCTTTTACTCTCTTCCTTCCCTCCTCTTTATTCTCTTTACTGTCTATTGCTCATCTTTATCTTCTTTTGTTTTCTTTATTTCTCATCCTTTCTTCCTTGTTTTTCTTAATCTTCCTTACTACATCTTTAATCTCTCCTCCTCTCCTTTACTTTTTTCTTTATCATCCCTCTTCTCTTTCACTCTTCCTCTTCTTCCTTAATTATCCACTTCTCTTCCTTTCTCTTACTTTAATCTCCCTTACTCTTATCTTTTCTTGCTCTCCCTCTCAATTCTCTCTTTGCCTTCCATGTTATCCTTCACTCTCTCCTACTCTTCTTTAATCTCCCTTATTTCCTCTTACTCTCCCTTATCTTTCCCTCTTCATTACTCTTTCTTATTCTCTTCCATTCTCCTTTTCACTCCCTTGTCCCTTTCACTCTTATTATATTCCACTCTCTCTTGTCCTTCATCTTTCTCTCTCTCTCCCTCTCTCTCTCTCTCTCTACTGTGCTTTTCTTTATCCTCTTATACTCTTATTCTTCCTCTCAGCCTCCCACTCCCTCTCTCTCACACCTCTTCTCAACCAACAGCTGCCAAGGTGGGTGCCATTTGCCGCAAACATGAGCAGTGCCGCGAGGGGACGCCTGGCACCTTCTGTAACTTCACAGTGCCAAGGGTGATGGGCAGGTGTGCATGCTCCGGCCACCTGCCCAGGAATGGTGACACCTGTGGACACCTGCGCTATGGTGAGATGCTCATTGTTTTCTCTCTCTGTTATTTATTTACGTTTTTTTTTCAAACAAGATATTTCTTTTTCTTTACTTTTATTCTGTTTTGTACACCTGCATTATGGTAAGTGGTTTCCACTCTCTCTCTCTCTCTTATTCCTTTCTTTACTCTTTCTATGCACCTGCTATACAGTAAGTGTTTTCTCTCTATCTCTCTCTCTTATTCCTCTCCACACACCTGCAATATGGTAATTCATTAACTTCCTTTTACTCATCCACCTGTACTACACACCTGGACTAGTCAAGCTTTGGTAAGTGCTTCACATATACAAAATTACTAAAGATCTTGTAACTTTACTATCAAGCACCGAAAAAAGTAAAGATGTAATATGCTAAGTACTTTTCACAAACCACTAGTAAAGTACCTGTTGTAATTACTGATACATTAATTACCTGGTTATCTGTATTCTTGTTTCTTGCTCCTAGTATTTTGTTTGTTTGTTATATTTACTCTGTTCATGATTCTTATTACTATCATCACCATTCTTACATCATTGCTACCACCACCATCACCATTCTACCCTACCTCAATGTCTAATCTTTATATTTTCATTCTATACTTCTTATTTTCTCTTTTTTTTCCTACCTAATTCTTTCCACTTTAATTCTATCTATCCTCTTTCTCATTTCTTTCCATATTCATCATATGTTTCCTTCTTTCTTCCCTGATTCCTTCCATTTTCATTTTAAGCCTTTCTTTTTTTCCCCCTCACTCTTTTCCTTTCCATGTATTTCTTTTATTCCCTTATTTCTTTCAATCCTCACTCTCTTTTTCAACCTACCATTCCTCCAACACCCTAATCTCACTCTACACACTATTCCCTCACCACAATTTCATCCTGCACTCTAATCTTTCACCCTACCAATCACTGCACCCTAATCTTTCACCCTACCAGCCACCCAATACTGTAACCTCACCCTACACAGCCCTAGGCACACCCTGCGGAACAACAGCCCAGTGCTCGAGGGACGTGCCAGGCTCCATATGTGTCATACAGGCGCAGCTTCCCCCGGGCACCCCAGAGCACGCCCCCGTCAGGATCTCAGCCATCCCCGGGGTAGCGCCACGGCCCCGGGGAGTGCCCCTGGCTGTGTGTGCCTGCCTCCCCGGCCACCTGGAGGCTGAGAACGGCACCAGGTGTATCCCTATCTCGAAAGGTATTGTGTTGTGGGTGTTTGGGTGGGTTTGTTTGGGTCTGTGTGTTTGTTTTTATTTATCATTATTATTTTTTTTATTAATTTAATTTGATTTATTTGTTTATTTATTTATTTTCTGTGTGTGTGTGTGTGGATAGCATCTTAAATTTTCTCTCTCTCTCTCTCTCTCTCTCTCTCTCTCTCATATCCTTTGCCATTTCTCTCTCTCTTCCTTTTCCTCTTATTCTCTTCCCTTACCTATAGTCTCCCTCTCCCTCTCATCCCTCCAGTGCCTCTCTCTTCCCTCTCTATTCCTACACTCAACTTCTTCACATAACTCCATTTTCACTAACCAGACATGTATAATATTTTGTATTTATAATTCTTTTAGGAATACAAATCATTGTTATTATCCCTAGTACAACATACTGTTAATCCTACTACTAATACCCTACAATAACTACTACTACTACTACTACTACTACTACTACTACTACTACTACTACTACTACTACTACCACACACATCCTATCACCCTACACAACTCTGCCCCAAACAGGTGTGGGCGTCACTCCTGTCTCCCTGGGTCAGCACTGCGAGACCTCCAGCCAGTGCCAGGCATCAGACCCCTTCACCCACTGCCGGGCTGGGGTGTGCCACTGCCAACACAATACCCGCTCCTGCTCTACACTCAACACTGGCTGCCATCCCAAGACTTTCCAGGTACTCATTCCACTCTTTTAGGCAGGGCAGAACCACAAGCATTTTCTCATATCAACTCCTCTCCTCCAACCGATTGTCGTCAGCCTCTATCTCATCACTGCAATGTCCAATAACACCATAATTTCTTCACTCCTTTCTTCTCTACTAATTTTCTTTCCTTCCTTCTTCCACAGACAACTCTTCTTCCTTCCCTTCCCCATAAAAAGCCTACAACTCCTTCTCCTTCCTCTTCTCCCACAGACAACATTCCTTCCTTCTCTTTCCCATAAAAATATCAATAATTCTTTCTCCTTTCCTTATAGTAAAAAGATCCTTTCTTCATTCCTTCTTTCCCCTCTTCTCCCATGACTACTCTTCTTCCTTTCCTTCCCTATAAAGCCCCAATAACTTTCACTCCTTCCTCTTCTCCACTCAGCAAGTATCCCTCCTTTCTTTCCTCACAAAACCCACAATAACTTCGCTTCTCTTCTGCAGTGCATTTCCTCCGGGCGTTGCATCAGCTGGTACTTCCTGTGTGATGGGGAGAGGCACTGCGAGGACGGTTCAGACGAGGCCACTTGCATCCCTCACAGGTGCCCCCGCCTGGCTCACACCTGCAGGGACGGCACCTGTGTCTCCCGTGCCAGGCTGTGTGATGGCAAGGTTGACTGTCCAGATGGGTCTGATGAGGTCAGATGCAGTGGAGGTGAGTGGGTGGTGAGTTAGTGTGTGTATGTGGTGGTGGTGTTTCAATCCCCTTCAGAATACCCTAATCCCCTTTCCGAATGCCCTAATCCCCTTCAGAACACCCTAATCCTATCTGAACATCCTAATCTTATCTTAATCCTTTTCAGAATCTCCTAATCCCCTTCAGAATACCCTAATCTCCCTTCAGAATGCCCTAATCCCATTGAGAATATTTTAATCCCATCTTAACAGCACTTGATCCCCCTTCAGAGTGCCCTGCATCAACATTCCGGTGCCAGGGGGGACGGTGCCTGCCTGGGTTTGTGTTCTGCAACGCCATGCCCTTCCTGCAGTGATGGCAGCGATGAGGATGAGGCAGCCTGTGTGCAGGGCTCCATCACAGCCCCCTACTGCCCCTTCAGGTGGGTGTACTGGTAGTGCTGGTAGTGGTGGTGATGGTGGTGGTGGTGATGGTGTGTGGTTGTATGTTATAGTGTAATGATAATGATGGTGTTAGTAGTGGTGATGGTAGTGGTGTTGAGGTAATTTCTTTATATGTCTTTCCTATGATTTACTTATATATATTCACTATTCATTTATTCGTTTCTCCACATAACTCACACTCAGGTCTATTTACTTATTCACTTCATTCCCACGTCTACACTTTTATTTATCCATTCATTTACATTCACAATTCCAGGTAAGGTTTCCCAGGCAGCCCTTTGTTGTTTAATGAGCCACACACTGGTGACAAAGCCCTGCTCATGACCCAGTGCACATTACAAAGGCCTGTCTGTCTACACAATTAGCTCACATGCCTGTAATGAACCACACTATTCAAATGTGTAGCCATGAATTTTAAATGTTTGACCTTGACACACACACACACACACACACAGACCTAATGGTAGCACTTAATTTGAGAGATCTATCATATGAAGACAGTCTAAGCTGCAGCTTCCAACCTTAGAAATTAAAAGGAAGACCAACATAGTAGATATAGATGAGATTATACTATCAAATGGCACCTTTTCTGTATGTTACCAGTGAGTGAATACAAGGTAAATACAACTTGGTAGAAATAAATAAACAAAAACCTAATTCAACCATCTCCTAACATCACCTGACTTAACGAGCACCCCCCAACAGTTCACTTTTCCTCCCCCTGCCAGGTGTCGCAATGGTAGGTGTCGGTCCACTGCTATTCTGTGCTCCGGGAAGGATGGCTGTGGTGACAACTCTGATGAGGAGCAGTGTACAGTATGCAGTAAGTGTGCCAAGCTAACCTCACCTTTCTTAACCTAACCTTATCTTACCTTCCTTCCTTGTTTTTTTTATAATTTTTTTTCTCTTCCTTATTTTTTTCCTTCTTTTGTATTAGTTTTTCTTCCTTCCTTCTTTCCTTTTATTAACTTTTCCTTCCTTCCTTTCTAATCTTACCTACTAACCTACCATTGCTACTAACCTATTAACTGAAGCAATTCTCCTCCTCTAACTGACTCTTCAGCCTCTCTCTTTCCCCCCTGATCAATTTCTCTGCTTTAACTAACTTTCTTCAGCCTCTCTCTCATCACCACAGTCTTGCATCTCTTGCTGTCTTCAATCTCTACTTTCATGCTAATTGCTCTTCTGATCTTGCTAACTGTATGCCTACCCTTCTTTCTAGGCCTCACTGCACAAGACTTTCTACTTCCTTTCACCTTATTCTGTCCACCTTCCTAATGCAAGACTTAACCAGTACTGTCAATCTCTTATCCCTTTCTCTGGTAAACTCTGGAACTCCCTGCTTGCTTCTATATTTCCTCCTTTCTATGACTTGAAATCTTATAAGGAGGAGGTTTCAAGGCACTTTTCATAATTTTGGATAATCCTTTTTTCTATACTCTTTGGGGCCTGGCATCTCTCTCTCTCTCTCTCTCTCTCTCTCTCTCTCTCTCTCTCTCTCTCTCTCTCTCTCTCTCTCTCTCTCTCTCTCTCCCTTTTTGCTATCTTCTATTACGTTAAAAAGTGTTCGACTAACCTTACCTTACCAACCTAACCTAACCTTACTTAATATAAATATCTAATCCTCTGTGTGTGTGTGTGTGTGTGTGTGTGTGTGTGTGTGTGTGTGTGTGTGTGTGTGTGTGTGTGTGTGTGTGTGTGTGTGTGTGTGTGTGTGTGCTAACAAGGAGATAATTAAGTTTAGAAGCAATTTATATATTTCAAGAGTCTCCCCTTTTGTTATTACTATGCAAAGAGGAAGGAGGGAGGGAGGGAGGGAGGGAGGGAGGGAGGGAGGGAGGGAGGGAGGGAGGAAGGGAGGAAGAACAAGGAAGACATGCATGGTGGAAGGAAACAAATAACAAGAATTAGCTGAGTAAACAAGAGAGGGAGGAAGGAAAGGAGGGAGAGAAGAGAGGGAAAGAAGAGAAGAGGGAGAGAAAGGAATGCTAGGAGGAAAGAGAGGAAATGAGAGGAGAGGAATGAAGAAATAAGTATGAATGGAATGAAATGTGGAAGGAAAGGAAGGAATGAATGTGAAAAGAAAGGAATGATAAACAGAAAGAGGAAAGAAACAAAGAAAGAAGGAAGAAGGGGAGATGAAAAAGGAAAAAAAAAGAGAGGAAGAAAAAAGGATATAAAAGGAAAACAATGAATAAATGAATGAATGAAAGGGAGAAAAGACAGACAGACAGAGACAGACAGACAGACAGAGAGATATGTAGTAGATAGATCAGGGACAGGAAAAGCAGAAAGAAAAGAAAAGTGCTAAAACAATGAATAAAAAGGAAGAAAAGGAAGGAAGGAAGGCACAAATAAACAAATGAATAAATAAAACCAGAGAGGAAGGGAAAGAAGAAAAATTAATAAAAAGGAAGGAAGGAAGGAAGGAAGGAAGGAAGGAAGGAAGGAAAGACAGAAGGAAGAAAGGAAGAAAGAAGGGAAGGTAGGGGAAGGAAGGAAGGAAGGAAGAAAAACTAATGCAAAAGGAGGAAGAAAAGAATGAAGAAAAAATCAATAAAAGAAGGAAGGAAGGAAGGAAGGAAGGAAGGAAGGAGAGGGAAGGGAAGGAATAATCATACAGGAGGTAATTAAAAAGGGAGGTAAACTGAAAATTTACTTTCACATACACCTCATAATTAAAAAGCTATCTTAAGGTGACTCTCTCTCTCTCTCTCTCTCTCTCTCTCTCTCTCTCTCTCTCTCTCTCTCTCTCTCTCTCTCTCTATCTATCTCTCTCTCTCTCTCTCTCTCTCTCTCTCTCTCATATGTCTGTCTTTTTGTATATATAATTTTCCTTCATTTTCCTTTATTTTTCTTACATTTTTTTTGTATTATTTTTATTTTACTTTTTTTTTTTTATTCTCTATCATTGTCCTACCAGTTTTGCTCTCTCCCTCTCCCTCTCTCTCTTTTCTCTCTCTCCCCAAACCCTATACAAAACTAATTCCACAATTTACCACAGCTCTCTGATGCTCCTTTTCACCTTCCCGTCACTCTCCAGTCCCCTGACACACAATTGAAGGAATTTACATGAAGCACATTGGAAACACTTGGACTATACTCTGAAATATTTCCATGCCACACCTCCATTACTTTCAAAAGGCTCTAGTTGAAGTTACAAGAGTTTTGCAGGTGTTTTTTATGGTTCTAGTGATAGATTAACAAGATTTCTACATCATTAACAGGATAAACGCTCTTGAGAATCTGGCTAGGCATCTCTGTGGCATTTGAAAACAGTCACAGGAAAAGAGCAAAGTGTTTTAAGGGTGTTTTCATGGTTCTAGTGACAGATTAACAAGATTTCTACATTATTAATAGAAGAAACGTTCTTGAGAACCTGCCTAGGCACCTCTGTGGTCTTTGAAAGCAGTCACAGTGAGAAAGCAAAGTTTTTAAGGATGTTTTCATGTTTCTACTGACAGTTGAACAAGATTTCTACATAATTAACAGGAAAAATGCTCTTGAGAACTTGGCTAAGCATCTCTGTGACCTTTGAAAATAGGCATAGTGAGAGGGCAGAGTTTCTCAATAGAGGCTTTAAAGTAACCTCTGACCTCGTTTTCTCTTTCACAGGTTGTGCCCGCTCCCCCTCCTGAGACCAGAGATAAGGGAGAAGATGGCTGGATAAATATATTGCCCACTTATCTTTTTCATCTCTACTCCTCCTCTTACTCTTTCTGTTTCTCCTGTTTCTTCTTATTATTCACCTACTACTTCTCCTTTCCCTCTAGTTCATTCTGCTTCTCTTATTCTTTCTATTTCTCTTTATTCTTTTAATTTTATGCCTTCTGTTCATATTCCTTCTCTTCCTCCTCTTACTCTTCCTATGTATTTCTTCTGTTTCTTCTTATTTTATTCCTCCTCCTCATCCTCCTCCTTATCCTCTTGTCCTATTCTATGTCTATTATTCCAAGATAAACAAATGGATGTAAATAAGATAAGTAGATAAATAGGTGACTTTGTAAATAAGTTAAATCTTTAGTCTATTTAAGAAGAAAGTTATTATTGTTATTATTGTTGTCATAATTTATTTACTATTAGATTTGTCATATTACAAAATTATACTTTTACTAAAATTTATTTGTCTTCCATCTAGGTAATTTTTTAAACTGCATTCCACGTCTTAAGTGATTTTATATCTTATTACACTTACAGTTACACACACACACACACACACACACACACACACACACACACACACACATACACACTAAAAAGACAGATAAAGGAAAATAAAAGAAATAAATAGAAATAAGAATAAAACAGGTAAATGTACAATATTGAAAAAGTAAAAAAAAAAAAAAAAAAATGAAAAAATAAAAAATAAAATAAAATATAAATAAATAAATAAATAAATAAATAAATAAATAAATAAAAATAAATAAATAAATAAAACAAGGAACAGCAAGGTTAACATGTAGTTACAACTTAGTAGTAGTAGTAGTAGTAGTAGTAGTAGTAGTAATACGTCACAGCTGTAGAAGCACTTGCAAAATAATAACAAAAACTATAATAATGATAATAACAATAATAATAATAATAATAATAATAATAATAATAATAATAATAATAATAATAATAATAATAATAAGACACAAGCTGACATAAATCTTGAAACATGTCAGAGAAGTTCGTACGTACGTAGATACATACATATGTTTTTATGGGCATTGATTACACAGGCTGAGAATCCTTATCTGGAAAGAGTGAAATCTGGAAAACACTCACTTATCTGTCTACTAACATTGCAAGAGAAAAAAAAATTAAATGTTTGTTAATTGAGAGTAAATGAAAGCTTGAAAATATACCACAGAATATTCTGGTAAGGTTAAATGTCAATGTAATTTTCAATATTACAGTTATAATGAATTTTTCTCTTGCTTTTTTTTTTTTGTGTGTGTGTGTGAAGGAAATCAAAAGCACAAACAATAATAATAATAATAATAATAATAATAATAATAATAATAATAATAATAATAATAATAATAATAATAATAAAATAAAATACATAAATAAACCTGCAAATGCATAACTGATTTCAAAATGTAACTCATAATGTCAAAATTTAAAAATACCAAAATATTGAAAATTAACAGTTTAGAACAGCATCCAGATTCTGAAGTTTTACAATAGCCTCCAGATTCTAAAGATTCACAGGTCTTTAAAAATAATCTCCAGATTCTGAAGGTTGATGAATTTCTGATAACACCCAGATTCTGAAAATTTCCAGGTACAGAATTCTCAACCTCTATTATATATATATTCCTTCCTGTTGAAAGCTGCAGGTAGTTATTAGTGAGTGTTTCTTAGTTATTAGTGGTGCTCACTGACTCATATGGAGCTGGTAATATTTGTAAGACTTATGGTGCTATGGTTGTGTGTGTGTGTGTGTGTGTGTGTGTGTGTGTGTGTGTGTGTGTGTGTGTGTGTGTGTGTGTGTGTGTGTGTGTGTGTGTGTGTGTGTGTGTGTGAAGTGTTGCAGTGAACCAGTATGATGTACCTACGTAAAGTAAAAAATTACATTATCACCTGGTTTGTTTTATTCTTGTCCATGCTGTGAAACACTTTGTTCTCACGCTAGGATTATTATGAAGGCTAATGAGATGATTTGTCAGTTCTCGCAGGTGTTTCTTCCCACTGACTGCGCAGAATTGTAAAACAGTATAATATTAGAAGGTTGATCTCTTAAGTCAAAATATTTTTACTCCAATAGATTTCACAGTCTTTTGAGTTATCATGAATGTTTCTTTACAAATTATTTTTATTGAAGCTGAAATAAATACATACTGAAATATTATGCTTAAACCACACCCAGAACCCACTGAAGTAATATCCTAAACCTGAAATGCAAGGTCCCCTCATCACCCAACACTCTCCCTACACCAATCAAGAGCATTATCAAATTAAATAAAAACTAACCTACCAAACTTCTTAAATGGGGAGATTCACCCCTTAAACTCTCCTTCAATGCGTAAAATTCAATACAGTTATCTCTAAACTTGCAAACCCAATTCAATAAATAATTTCCATTATGAACTATACTTCACTCCCCTCATCACACTCCCCTCCTTTACTCCCTCCCACTGTTTCCGGCCCTCATCTCATGCCGGCTTAACTTTTACCTCACAAACAGCATCTAGTATCACCTTCTGTCCTTCTCTGTCCTCATCTCACCCCCACAATGCTGGCTTTCATGTCATTGTATCTGCCACCACAACACAATACAACACAACATAACACAACAGAACACAATATGACTGCCTTCCCCACTGACTTATTAACAACTGCTACTATGAAATCTTAAGACACAGCAGATGTATTTATTTCCAGTGTCTTAACAGGTATGATGGATATAATCTTAGCCTGTGAATTTTGAGACCAACTATTTATTTCTGGTAAAAAATGTATTTTTTCTTTTAATTCATGATCTACACAATGAAGGGAATGAATCTAAACCTAAGCTAACCAAACCTAACCTTCAGATAAACATGCTAGGTAGTTTTATTTTGATATTATTTAGCTATTATTCAAACGTATGCAGTGTTATTCTTCACCCGATGGATTATTTTGCATATAATTATGAAAAAAATAAAACATGTGGGTTCTGCAGAGAGCTTTGGCAGAGTGGCACCTGATGAACAACAAACACAAGTAACAAACATTCAAATAAGCGTGATAATTTAATTTCACTGTTAATCCTTCCATTACGTAGATCATGAACGAGCATCATATACTGGTCCAGATATAGTAAAAGTCTCAAAAATCAGGTTATTGCTATAATCTCCCTTTTCCTCTTCAGCACTAATGCACGGTGACCCACAACTGCCTCGCCCTTAGCCACACCCACAGCTGTCAGTGTCTGGGGGTACAATAACGCATATAAGTGAAAAAAATAAATAAATAAGATACCTTGGTCCTGCATAGCGCTTAGGCGGAGTGGCACCAGATGGAAAACAGCAACACACTACCATTACTCTCCATATAAACTCGGCTTTCTCACTTCGTCAGTTTCCTCATATATAACCTTCGCTATCAATTTCTATACTTCATTTTCTTCATCACACTCACCTCCATGACTTCCCATGTCTACTACTGGTCCTCGTGTAGCCGTGGCGCCCCAGGAAGAGATAAATAGGAGAAAATGTCTGTCACACACTCCACATACAATGCGAGCGCGTGGTTCTTGTTTACAGCCGCGCCATGTACAGCCACCCGTGCTGCGCCATTTGGAGGATCACGTGACGCAACTTCTTGATCTAAATTGACCTTGCTAACCTACTACATTATTATTTACCAGGCATATCTAATCTATTTATTCTACTGAAACTATTCATACTTAAACACAGAATAATCTTGCAAAGAGAGAGAGAGAGAGAGAGAGAGAGAGAGAGAGAGAGAGAGAGAGAGAGAGAGAGAGATCCGCTCCATCCTAAACTGAATCCAACAAAACAAACTCTTGCCAAATAAAACTATAATGAAATACCGCCAGAGTAAATACAGCAATTAAAACTAACAAGCATGCAGTAAATATCTGTATGAAATAACGCGCCACACACAATTCAGACTTTTATTTTATATGTAGGCTTTGGAGTTCAAAATATATTCACGAGCAACCTTCTATACCAATATGTTTGTTTGTTTTGATTACATCTGACATTTTAGGAGCAAATAGTCACATATAAACATTATGGTTCGTATACACACACACACACACACACACACACACACACACACACACACACACACACACACACACACACATACACACGCACTCACACACACACGACTCACCAACTTTGGAAAAATGAGGAGGATGTAATAAATGAAGAAAAATGTGCAAGAGAGAGAGAGAGAGAGAGAGAGAGAGAGAGAGAGAGAGAGAGAGAGAGAGAGAGAGAGAGAGAGAGAGAGAGAGAGAGAGAGAGAGAGAATCATTCTCCACAAAGAAAAAAAAATCTAGCATAAAAGTAAATGAAACATTACAAAACACTCACATAGAAGAAGAAGAAGAAGAAGAAGAAGAAGAAGAAGGAGGAGGAGGAGGAGGAGGAGGAGAAAGAAATAAAGAAAAATAGAAAAACACACACTACCACACCAACAAACAAACACTCACACACAAACAGGACCAAAGGAGACTTACGAACACCACACACAAGGAACTGAACCCCCTGTGAAGTGACCTGAATGCAAGCAACACCACAGAAGATGCTGCTACCACAGTCTTGGATGCTTTCGCTGTTATCACTGTCCGGGAGGGTGGTGCTCTCATGACTGATCCACAATAGTCACATTTTGTTGCTAGTTTCCGCAATTCAGCGTCCGTGGGGTACATATGGTTGCATTTGTCATACTTGCAGCAAAATTCACACACCTCATTGTTGATTCCGAAGCCACGCAGTCTGCAGCTCATGTGACAAGTGTCGGTGCATTCTCGTCTCAGTACCGTCAAAACACCGTTCACCTCCGTCCTCTCCACCTGAAAGAGAATGATGTTGAGCATATATAAGTGAGATATAAATGAGAGATGAATATAAGAGCTAAATAGGTACTTATTTCAACGCTAAACATAGAAGATGTGGTAACGTAACTATAACAGAAAACATGATAGAGTAATGAGGGGTAACTTTAGCATTTTAAAACGTACACACCAGGCCCGTATTCAGAAAGGCTTTACTCTCACCAAAACTGTTTTCCAAGGCCACAGAGATGACTGTCCGTGCTCTCAAGAATGTTTCTCCTGTTAATAATGTACAAATCTCGTTAATCTGTCACCAGAACCATAAAGACACCCTTAAAAACCTATGTAGCTTTAACTAAAACCTCTTGAAAATAATGGAGGTGCTGCGCGGATGCGTGTCACCGTGTAGTCCACAACTTCATAAGAAAATATATTAGGTTTTGGGCCTTAGGGATAAAAGTTAGGTTAGGTAAGGGAGTCAGATAAAAATTAGGGTAGGTTTGGGTGTTAGGTAAAGGTTGAGTTAAAGGGAAGGACTTCACTGAGGTGCTAGTCCCTAGAGTTAGAAACGAACTTCAAAAATTGGGATATAAGTGTCTTGAAACCTCCCTTTTGAAAGAGTTCATGTCATAGGAAGGAGGAAATACAGAAGCAGGCAAGGAGTTCCAGAGTTTAGCAGAAAAGGGGATGAACGAGTGAGAATATTGGTTAACTGTTTTGATAGAGAGAATTGCATGAAACTATTTATTGAAACTGATGATAAATGTATAGGCAACATACTTAACTCACCGCTACTCTGCCATAACACCTAAAACCTTCAAAGTTTAGCCCAAGTAAGAAAAACGGCTACCAGATTCAGTCAGTTAACGTTCTTCTCGAAACTATATTGACAATTCTTCTTCCTTTTGCTACCCACGCCTCAGAAAGCGCCTGCACCTGAGGTAAACACTAAGCAGATAGAGGAGACATGGCCAAGCGAATGTAGCTCAGGACTTACGTACGATAACCACATAACAAACAGATAACTCGGTAAATACTCACACACACAAAGGAAATGCTGGATAAATAGAAATGTAGAGATAGGAAACACTAGAAAAAAAATATATAAAAGTAGAAAACAGGAAACAATGGATAAATAAAGGTACATTGGAAGGATCGGATAAATAGAGATATAGAGACAGGAAGCATTCGATGAACAAAAATGATAGATACGAAACATTGGATAAATAGAGACAGAGAGAGACAGGAAACATTCGATAGATAGAAAGGGAGACAGGAAAGACTGAACATACAGAAATAGAGACAGGAATACAGATAATGCCTGACCTAACCTAATGTACACTACAACCACAAACAAACTGCTCACTAAACACAGCTGACGTACATTGGTGGCACACACACACACACACACACACACACACACTGACAACTAATGACCCACCCTGCAGAAGGTATCATTAGGCCCACAGGAAACAGCATAATCTTCGCTAACGTTGGAGTTCCCATGGTGACCCAAACAAGGATGATCTTTCTCGTAGTCCTTCTTGCGGAAATCCAGTTTGCACGAGTAGCAGATCAGATTCCCTCCAGGCCTCATCCTCGGGAGTGGAGCGCCGTCCATGGTTGTGTTAGCCAGGTTTGCTTCTCTTTGGCTCCTCTTGCTCTCCTGTTCAGATGACGCGTGACCCCGCCCGTGCGCCGCTGCAGGAGGGAAAGTGATGTGTGAGCGGGTGAATGTGTGTTTTTTTAAGGGAAGGTTGTGATTGTGAGGGAATATGGTGAATAAATGAATGAATGAGTAATTAGTTCATTCATTAAGTACGTACGTAAGTAAATGAATAAATAAATGGAGATAGAAAGGAGGGTAGGAGGGAAGAAAGGCTGGTCAGATGGAACAAAGAAAGGAAAGAAGAAAGTTAGGAAGAAAGGAAGGAAGGAAGGAAGGAAGGAAGGAAGGAAGGAAGGGAGGAAGGAAGGAAGGATTAATGGATAGATGGAAGCAAAGAATAGGAGGAAGAATGCATCCACTCTTCCTTCCTTCCTTCATTCATTCCTTCCATTTATCCTTCCTTCCTTCTTTCCTTCCTCTGAAAAAGAAAGAAAGGAAGGAGGGAAGAAGGGGAGGAGAGAAGGAAGAAAAAAAAATAAAAATGGCAGAAGAAAGGAAGGTGTGTGTGTGTGTGTGTGTGTGTGTGTGTGTGTGTGTGTGTGTGTGTGTATACTGCATAAAAGGGAGAGAAGAGAAGCAAAGGAGAGTGGAAAGTTAATGGAGTTTTGAAATTAATGTTAAGAAAGGGGAAGAGGAGACAGAAATGAGGAGGAGGAGGAGGAGGAGGAGGAGGAAAAGAGACTGCAGATGAGAGAGAGAAGCTAAGGAAGGACAAAGAGTATGAATAAAGGAAGGAAAACAGGCAGAATAGATAAATATGGTGATAAGAAAGAGAGTGAGAAGGAGAGACTATTCAATAAAACATGAAAATGCACGAAAAAGATAAAAAAAAAATAATAACAAGCAAAGGAGAAAAGGAAAAATGAAAAGAATAAGAAATAGTAAAACTGTAAATGCAAACAATGATAAATAAAAGGAAAGACAAAAGAATAAGAGGAACAAAAAGAGAAAAGAGAATAAAAGTATATAAAAAAAATGGAATCGTAACAGAACAGGATGTGGAAAGACGAAAGAGGAAGAAATAAAGAAAACAGGAAAAAAGCGAAGGAGGAAAAAAAAAGAGAGAGGGAGAGAAGGACGAAAAAGTGGAGGGGGACGAGAAATACATCAGAAGAGGAGGAAGGAGAAGAGAGAAAGGAACTGGAGGGAGAAGAATACATAAAAATACAAAGGAATACAAAGGACATAGCAGACAGCAACAGGAACTGGGTCTAACGAGGCTGTCTGTGTGAATATGCTACCACTACAGATTCAATGAGGATAGTAAGGTTAAAGTAAGGGGGACCGTGTAGGACAGAAGGAAAAACAGTCAGAGTGTGATAGGAAAGGTTGAAAAAGAAACAAGTTACTTAATCTAATACTATTTAAAAAAAAAGTATGTAGGAGAGAAATAGGCTGGTTGTAGGGCTGATGGGAAGTGCTTGTCTGTGTTTAAATGTTCATACCGTGTTACTGTTTTCTATCTGTGCCGAGAGAGTTCCATATGCTAACGATTTTTTTTCATTAGGTTCGTCAGATCTGAACCGCTCACCTGTTAGTTCGGTCAGTATTTTCATAGTTGTGAATGTTGACGTTAGCAAACCCTGGAAACATTTTTAAATAACTATTACATCCCCTCAAGTTGTGATTTGTTGCGCAGTCGCGGGAAAAGAATACAAAGGAAAACAAACAGCAGCAGACCTTTTGCTCCCTGCCAGACTGTTTGATGACGAAAATAAGTGTGAACAAGGAAGAAAATAAGTAAGTAGAAGGAAGAAATTTGAACAAGAAAGTCAAGTGTGAATAAGAAAGAAAAGTGTAAAAAATGAAGGAAATAAGTGTGAAGAGTAAAGAAAATCGTGAACAAGGAAGAAAATGAATATACTCGTACACAAGAGTAGGTTAGTGTAACAAGAGGTTAGGTGAGTGGGGCTTGCTTCTCGCTAACAATCGGGTGCAGGGAGTCCCCCTCAGGTATCTCTATGAATGTCCTCGTCGCATGTAACCTATTTATTTATTTATTTATTTATCTATTTATTTATTTATTTGTTTTAGGGAAGGAGATGAGATAAAATATGAAGGTCATCAGAATTAGCATTTGTGAGTCCCTTGAATATTTTACAGGCTGTTAAAGAAACTCCTCTTAAGTTTGTGTTCAGTAAGAGAGGAGAAGAAAGAGGAGACGAAATAAAAGAGTTAAGTAAAAGTAGCACAAACAAAAAAGAGGAGAGAAAGAGAGAGAAAAAAAAAATAGGCAATTTCAGAAAGAATGAAAAGGGAACAAAGGTAAAGACAAAGCAAGAAAAGATAAAATATTTGATAATTAATTGACAGATTGACTGATTGACCGCCTGACTGACTGACTGATTAAACTGGGTCGCTGCAACAGAGGTCATGTGGCGCCTTATTAAAAATAATCTAACACGAAAAGTGGCTACAACTATTTTCACAGGATCCAGCAACTCACAACACTAAAAGCTCTGAACAAGACGCTTAAAAAACCTACTACTACTACTACTACTACTACTACTACTACTACTACTACATTTTTTACTTAGTATTACGTTCAGAGGAAGGTGTGGAATAAATTTAGATGTCTCAGAAAAGTTTGTGATTGAGGAACAGAGTATCAAATAGGAATAAAAGGATTAAGACGAAAACAAAAGATGAAAAAAAAGAAAAGAAATATGGTGTTAGAAAAAATAAGTCAGGCATCTAAGAAATAAAGGAATTAAGGAAGGTAATGTTACTGTAAGCACTTGTAACACCTGCCACACTGATGAACTTCCATGTACAGGTGAGTGCATGTGAGTAACGTACTCGTAAGGGGAGTCTTGATAATGAATGA
>NC_087191.1:10654466-10661966 GCF_035594125.1 Scylla paramamosain
CAAACCTACCTCACTAAAGGTTAAGCAGAGACTGTCTATGCCTCTCTCTTCACCTCCTTCTTTTCTGTTCCTCTTCCTCTTCATTCACCTCCTCCTCCTCTTCCTTCCCCTTTCCTCCCCCTCTGACCTCCCATTCTCTACCTGTTTGCCGGTAATGGACTAGCCTTTACTCCATTAGTCTCTCTCTCTCTCTCTCTCTCTCTCTCTCTCTCTCTCTCTCTCTCTCTCTCTCTCTCTCTCTCTCTCTCTCTTTCTCTCTCTCTCTCTCTAGGGTTAGTGTATTTATGTGTTTCCGATATGATGAGGTGAAGCAACAACAACAACAACAACAACAACAACAACAACAACAATAGAATAATAATAAAGATAATGATGACAGAACTGCAAGTGCTGCTGCTGATGATGATAATGGTGGTGGTGGAGCTAACAAGAATATATAGGTTAACTGAGTATGATGATGATGATGATGATGATGATGATGATGATGATAATGATGGTGATGGTGATGATGACAATTGATGGTGATGATAACTGTTATAATGATAAAAGAAACAAACGGGGGAGTGAAAAAGAACAATGATAAAAACTACATACGAAACATTAACAGCAATGAGGGTAACAGTGGTGGTGATGGTGGTGATGGTGGTGATGGTGATGATGATGGTGATAACAACATTAACAAATATAATAGGAGTGAGAAGTATAAAGTGAAGAAAACAGAAGTAATTATAAAAGCATGATGATGATGATGATGATGATGATGATGATGATGATGATGGTGATGATGATGATGACACGCTGCTATTAATGATGGAAATACGCGGCAAATAGTCATTTACAGAAGGCTTGAAATGAGTGCCCGCTACTACTTTCACTACTACTATTACTATCACAACTACTACTATTACTACTACAACTACTACTACCATTATCACCCACCCTCCGCTTCTATTTATACCTGGTGCAATAATGCTGCAAGAATGTTAGTATTAGTGGTGGTGGGCGTGGTGGTGATAGTGGTGGTGGTGCTGCTACTGTTAATACTGCTACTATCACTACTACTACTACTACTACTACTACTACTACTACTACTACGGTGTTTGGGGTTAGAATATCACAAACTTATAAACTTCTAACTTTACTTTACAACAAATAAGTACAGCAATGTTTTCTGCTTTTCTTTCTGTTTTCTGCTTCTCTTTCTACAGTCATTTGATAATTTGCGGATTTTGTTACTGCTTTCGTTCACTTCCTCTTATCTTTCGTTTCATCAGTTCGCGGTATCTTGTGGTGCTCCTGGTTTTGTATCTCTGTTCGTCTTTTTCCTTGCCGTCCTCTGCTTCTTTTTCCATCTGTTGTCAGTCACGTGTTAATCTCTGCGTCAGGTTGGTGTTGCTCTCAGTGGTGTTCTCTTGTCTCGTCAACCTGCAGCGTCTTCTCATAATCCTGGTATTTGCTTTTGTACCTTTCTCTTTTTTTTTTTTTGTATATCTTTCTTTTTCTATATATAAATCTTTTGCTTCTTTTTCTCTTTCCTTCCTTCTTCTGTTGTTGTGTTCTTCTATTTCTCCTTTCTTTAACTTCACCACACTACTACTACTACTACTACTACTACTTCTACATGAACGACATCAATAATAACAACTACAATTGCTATTCTTATGCTCCTAAAACACACACACACACACACACTCACACACACACACACACACACACACACACACACACACACACACACACCTAATAATAGCAAAGAACAAACATTTACTCTCCATACTGTGTAATGAGAGAGAGAGAGAGAGAGAGAGAGAGAGAGAGAGAGAGAGAGAGAGAGAGAGAGAGAGAGAGAGAGAGAGAGAGAGAGAGAGAGAGAGAGAGAGAGAGAGAGAGAGAGAGAGAGAAGAAAAAGAAAAAAAAGGAGAGAAAAAGAAGGACACGCACACAGACAAACAACAACAACAACAACAACAAAAAAGAAAATAAAAGAGAAGAAAACAAAGAAAGAATGAGAGACAAGAGACAAGGGAAGAAATTGTGAATAGCGAGAGGATGAGAGAAAAAGAAGAATGCAGAAAGAAGACAATAGAGAGATAAAGAAAGAGAAAAAGAATAAGAAGTAAATAAGAGGAATAGTGCTTAGTAAGAGGGAGAGAAAAAAAGAAAACGGGAGGAGAGGGGAAGAGGAGGAGAAAGGAACAATCAGGAAGGGAGGAGGAAGAGGCAATGAAAGAAAAACGTACGAGGAAGAGGTGGAAGAGAAAGAATAATGGGAGGAGAAGGAAAAGGAAGAGAGATAGAAGGCTGACGTAAGAGGAAGAGGAGAGATAAGGAAAGAGGTAAAAAGAGACGTGTGAAGAGGAAAGGAAGAGTAAGAGGAAGAAGAGGAAGAGAAGATGAGAAGAAGAGAAGGTGAAAGAAAAACCGGAAAAAGAGAAAGAAAGAAGAAGAAGAAGAAGAACAACAACAACAAAATAGAAAAAAGGAAAAAAAAAAACTTAACGAGAGAGAGAGAGAGAGAGAGAGAGAGAGAGAGAGAGAGAATAGCTCCGCACACACAAATCTCAGCTCGAACGCAGTCAAACGAAGCTCTAAACCCCAAACAAAGCCTCATAATGAAGCTTCAATCCGGGAGTTATGAAGCTGGGCGGAACTCGGATTTAGCCCAATAATTGCTGGCATCAATTTTTGGCTTAAGAGTGATTTTCTTTTTTTTTTTCCCCTCCCCTTCCCTTTTTGAGCTTTTTCTTCTTTTTACTGCCAAACTTGAAAAGGAAGGAAGGAGGAAGAAAGACAGATATTTAACTAAACTTTATTGGAATGATAGAGAAAGAGACGTGTCGATAGATAGATAGACAGACAGACTGATAGACAGACAGACAGACAGATACGTTCACAAATAGATAGATAGATAAATAGAAAGGTTGGATAAGAGGTAAATCGATAAGTATGTGGATGAATGGATAGATAAATATATAAATGGAGAGATAGATAGATAGATAAGTCAGATACATAACTGCATATGTAGAAAGATAAATAGATATATAGTTAAAGAGATTAGTTTATACATAGATAGATAGATAGATAGATAGATAGATAGACAGGTAAGTAAGAAGGTAAGGTAACGAGTGAATACATAAATAGATGGATAAATATGCAAATAAAGCTAGACGAAGAGAGAGAGAGAGAGAGAGAGAGAGAGAGAGAGAGAGAGAGAGAGAGAGAGAGAGAGAGAGAGAGAGAGAGAGAGAGAGAGAGAGAGAGTCACAAATAAATATCAACAGATTTAAACCCTTTAATTAAATAACACAGAGTTCACATCAAACATGCGTGAAAGAAAGACCAACAATGTCTAATTTTACACAAGTTTTGTATTTGTTGGATTACTAAAAGTGAATCCTGCAGGAGCGTGGTATGAAGTCCTTATGATATATTAAGGATATTCGCCTTGTAATCAACCGGTTTTATCTTTTAATAATAATAATGATAATAATAATGATAATAATGATAACAATAGTAATTACATAAAAATATACTGCATAATTAGATTCGCCCTTCTTAAGCAGTATTTTCATGTATTTTACAAAACACCTTGATTTATATATATAGTTTCTTTTGCTTCATGACAAAGAAATATCACGTTGAGAAAGTAATATTAGTACAAAACATTGCGACTAAGGAACAGCATATCATCAAATAGACAGTAAAAAGAAAAGAATAAAAGCCAGCCACGACTACTGTAATGTAAAAAGAGAACCCCATTTTCTATTACGAGTGAAAGAAAAGGGAGACAATTAATTTGAAAGGAGGGAGGAATAAATATACATCTTTTTAAGGATTAAGAATAGTTTTTTAATAGTTCGTGCGAGGAACAGACTAGACATTTAACTATTTTCTTCAAAGTACGATAAAATTCAGCGAAATTACAGGTATAAAACGGAAAATACTGGGAACTTTACTAATGTCTTCATATGACACGAAAAAAAAAAAAGTAAAAACAACAACATCAAAGGAAATAACACTCCATCTCTCTCTCTCTCTCTCTCTCTCTCTCTAAAAATAAACGAAGAATAAGCTAATTTCCCTTCACGTCACAAGATAAAACTAAAAAATAAATAAATGAAAAGAGCCTTTGATCTACGGGTACAAGACAACTACATTTTCTGTGACCAAAATAGACGAGGGGGACTTAACTGTTTTTCCTCAGCGTGTGCGTTGCTTCGTACATCCTGGGAAAAGTGCGTCACAGTTCCCCTTCAGCGCCTCCTTCAGATAATCCGCCAGAGGGAGGGAGAGGCGCCCCTCCAGTCCGGCCAAGAGGTAGTAACTGAGGGCGTGGGGGAGAGAGGGAGAGATTGAGGTGGGTAAGGGGGTGAAGGAAGGGAGAGGAGAGAATAACAGAAGGGAGAAGGTGAATCATGGTGTGTGTGTATGTGTGTGTGTGTGTGTGTGTGTGGCGTTCACGATAGTTACCTTATGAATACGTTAACATAAAAGGGAAAATCTTACTAGGTTAAGTGTTGCTGTATCTTATTTTACTTTATCTTGCTTTACTTTGTCCTGGCTCACTTTTGCCTCAAACTTCTTAACTTATTTTACATTACCTTACGTTGTTTTACTAAGCTTACCTTACCCTAATTGATCTAATTACATCGTGCTGTACTTTAACCTTGCTTAACCTTACATAACCATGCGTTAATTGACCTCACATCACTTTACAAAGCTTATCTTATCACACCTCACCTTGTCTAACCTAACCTAACCTCACCTTACACTTTCCCTTACCTAACACCCCCTCATCTCACTTACCTTACCTCACTCAATAAAACCAGGTATGTGCTCCACCTTGCGCTAACCTATCACCATCTACAACAGGTTAATTACTCACCCAGCTAAGCCATGGGTCCACATTGGCTTCTGCTGCGTCCCTGGCAGGAGGCGGCAGAGGCGGCGACCAAGGCAGGGCGGAGAGAGTGGCAGGACATCCCACGCCCACTCCTTTAACGCCCTGAGTACCCAAGAAGCCGCCACGCCCTCGCTGAAGGAGGGTGTTGCAGGAAGGATAGGAGGCTTGGTAGGGTGTTTAAGTGGTGGGGAGTGTTGGGTGGTGATGTGCGTGGGCGTGTGAGAGTAAGGCGCCCACAGTGACCTAATAGTTCTGAGGGAGCGTTTAAACGGTATCTGAACGGTAATCTGGTTCCCTGTATTGCCGTTCGCTCCCACGTTCAGATTGTTGCTGTTGATGTTGTTGTCGCTGTTGTCGTTGTTGTTGTTATTGTTGTTGTTGATGTTGGTGGCGATGTTCGTGATGGCA
The DNA here is from genome assembly GCF_035594125.1 of Scylla paramamosain. NCBI lineage: Eukaryota > Metazoa > Arthropoda > Malacostraca > Decapoda > Portunidae > Scylla > Scylla paramamosain. Next base: position 10,659,778 of record NC_087191.1, read on the forward strand.
GTGAAGACTCCGAGGCTCAGTGACAGGAAGACCAGCTGGGAGACACTCACAGCGGCGGCGTCCACTGCGTCAGGGCACCGCACGCCTCCTTCACCGCCACCCACAGGCACGTACATCACAGCAGGGGCGTCGCGGCGTCCTCTCACACCTGAACCGGTCACGTCACTAGGGCCATCTGACGTCACACCTGAACCAGTCACGTCACTAGAGCCACCTGACGTCACATTACTGTAAAATCCTTGGAACTTTGACTCCTGAAGCCCTAAACTCGACTGACGGAGGCGCTGACGGTGCTCCTGAAGGGTAGTGAGCAGAGCCTGACGAAGTGCCACTCTTCTTCTCAGTCTTACACGGGAGGCTGTCCAAGGACGGCGCTCCAGGGCGTTGCGAAGGGCGTGGCTTATTGGTAGAAGACAGCCCACAAGCATAACCACCAATACTACTGTTGCCACCTTCATTCTTCCTGGTAGAGGCGCTGTAGGTGTGTTGGTGGCGTCCTGTGCATCATGAGAGGTCAAAGGTCAAGTTTTTGGAGTGTTTAGTTCATTATGTCATCAGGCAGTTCTGTTTTTTGGGTACATGTGAGGACAATGGGAAATGATTACATGTTGTGTATCTCTACTCTCTTACTTCCCTCTCTTTATTTGGTTAATTAAGCTTGACTTTTAATTTTCTCTCTCTCTCTCTCTCTCTCTCTCTCTCTCTCTCTCTCTCTCTCTCTCTCTCGCAGACGACACCGTTATATTGGCTGATAATGATAATGATACTTGAAACGCGCTTAAAACTGTGAAAAGAAAATATTGGCATGAATGGACGTTAGATATAAATCACAGAAAGGCAACAATTATTATATTTTCTAATGATAAATGTACAGCAGAAAATTGTAGCTTTCAGTTTAAAGGGCAAAATATTGAAATGGCTGAGGGATACAAATATTTAAGTGTCAGGATGAACTGTAATGGAAATTTTAACCCTCGGGGTGCTGAGTACGTGAGAAGGGGCGTGGCGACGTGTCAAGCCGCCCACGTGACGGGAGAGGCTTGCAGCAGAATGACACCCGTAACCCTTTCACTACTGGACAATTTTTCTATTTTAATATCTATAACTTTTTAGACGGTGTTTTTGTACCAGACACTCGTAAATATTCTTGTAGTTTTAAAAAGACAAAATTACCTTCTGTTTTCCCTCTTTTTTCCTCGTGTGTCTCCATGCAAACAATTATTACAGTGCTGGGAAGGTTAAGGAGGGACGACCAATGCAGCAAAAGGGTTAAAACACCCCAGGAACAACTTCGTCAGCAAGGAAGAGGAGAGACGTCTAGTTTAATTGCAGCGTCGAAAATTTGATCCACCTGTAGACTTGAAACTAGACTCTCTCTCTCTCTCTCTGTGTGTGTGTGTGTGTGTGTGTGTGTGTGTGTGTGTGTGTGTGTATCCACGAACTGAATAGGAAGCCGTAAATGATGTGACAGTGTGTGTGTGTGTGTGTGTGTGTGTGTGTGTGTGTGTGTGTAGGGCGTATGAGTAAATAAAAGAATAACGGAATAACGAAGAAAAGATAACGGTGGAAGGCGGAGAATGAAGAGGAGGAGGAGGAGGAGGAGGAGGAGGAGGGAAATGCGACTCATACATATAAGTTATATTGGAAACTAACTATATTACATGCAATGGTAGTGCATATCACACACACACACACACACACACACACACACACACACACACACACACACACACACGCACCGACACACACACACACACACACACACACGTCACACATACGAGTACACATAACGGAGATAATGGAAGGGGAGAAAGAGGAGATACTGAGGGAGACAGAGGGAGAAAGGGAGGGAAGAGAATAACGGTGAGAGAGAGAGAGAGAGAGAGAGAGAGAGAGAGAGAGAGAGAGAGAGAGAGAGAGAGAGAGAGAGAGAGAGAGAGAGAGAGAGAGAGAGAGAGAGAGAGAGGTGAAGACATGGAAATGAATAGAGGAACGGAGGAAGCAGCGGAGGCGGCGGCGGCGGAGGCGGAGTCGGTGGCGGAGGAGGAGGAGGAGGAGGAGGAGGAGGAGGAGGAGGAAGTGGATGAGAGTAGAGAAGATGAGTTTAATTCTTACTAGTGTGGTGTGAAGACAATGGTGCCTCTCTTACTTCTCGCTGTGAGTGTGGCCGGGAGAGTGACTGGGAGTGT